>NW_027461956.1:0-75000 GCF_050947455.1 Rhinoderma darwinii | reverse complement strand
CTCCATGCCCAGCCAGAGTTCCAGGGTGATTGGTGGTAGGTCCCGGTGGGGGGGCAGCGGGAGCAACCTGCATCTCCATGCCCAGCCAGAGTTCCAGGGTGATTGCTGGTAGGTCCCGGTGGGAGTCAGCGGGAGCAACTTGCATCCCCATGCCCAGCCAGAGTTCCAGGGTGATTGCAGGTAGGTCCCGGGGGGGGGGGCAGCGGGAGCAACCTGCATCCCCATGCCCAGCCAGAGTTCCAGGGTGATTGCTGGTAGGTCCCGGTGGGGTGGAAGGGGGGGCAGCGGGAGCAACCTGCATCCCCATGCCCAGCTAGAGTTCCAGGGTGATTGCTGGAAGGACCCGGTGGGGGGGGGCAGCGGGAGCAACTTGCATCCCCATGCCCAGCCATAGTTCCAGGGTGATTGCTGGTAGGTCCCGGTGGGGTGGAAGGGGGTCAGCGGGAGCAAACTGCATCCCCATGCCCAGCCATGGTTCCAGGGTGATTGCAGGTAGGTCCCGGTGGGGTGGAAGGGGGGGCAGCGGGACCAACCTGTGTCCCTATGCCCAGCCAGAGTTCCAGGGTGATTGCAGGTAGGTCCCGGTGGGGTGGAAGGGGAGCAGCGGGAGCAACCTGCATCCCTATGCCCAGCCAGAGTTCCAGGGTGATTGGTGGTAGGTCCCGGTGGGGGGGCAGCGGGAGCAACCTGCATCTCTATGCCCAGCCAGAGTTCCAGGGTGAATGCTGGAATGTCCCGGTGGGGGGGGCAGCGGGAGCAACCTGCATCCCCATGCCCAGCCAGAGTTCCAGGGTGATTGGTGGTAGGTCCCGGTGGGGTGGAAGGGGGGGGGGGGGCAGCGGGAGCAACCTGCATCTCCATGCCCAGCCAGAGTTCCAGGGTGATTGCTGGTAGGTCCCGGTGGGGTGGAAGGGGAGCAGCGGGAGCAACCTGCATCCCCATGCCCAGACAGAGTTCCAGGGTGATTGGTGGTAGGTCCCGGTGGGGTGGAAGGGGGGGCAGCGGGACCAACCTGTGTCCCTATGCCCAGCCAGAGTTCCAGAGTGATTGTAGGTAGGTCCCGGTGGGGTGGAAGGGGGTCAGCGGGAGCAAACCACATCCCCATGCCCAGCCAGAGTTCCAGGGTGATTGCAGGTAGGTCCCGGTGGGGTGGAAGGGGGTCAGCGGGAGCAACTTGCATCCCCATGCCCAGCCAGAGAACCAGGGTGATTGCTGGTAGGTAAGGAGATCCATTTGGTGACCAAACAGCAGTGAAAATAAAAAGGCCCAAATGTCAAAGAATGACACTTTTAATACTGAAAGTGAAACATTTAAAATCAAGTTAAAGTGGGGTATGTTCAGAAATGTCAGAGACGGTAATGAGCAGCAGAGGCAGGCCGGGGCAGAGTTCCAGGGCCAGGGGTGTCACGGCAGGCAGCGTAGGCCGGGGAAGAGTTCCAGGGCGGTGGGGAGAGGACTAGGCCTCAATCCAAGGACATCATTTGGTGACTAAACAGCAGTGACAATAAAAAGGCCCAAATGTCAAAGAATGACACTTTTAATACTGAAAGTGAAACATTTAAAATCAAGTGAAAGTGGGGTATGTTCAGAAATGTCAGAGACGGTAATGAGCAGCAGAGGCAGGCCGGGGCAGAGTTCCAGGGCCAGGGGTGTGACGGCAGGCAGCGTAGGCCGGGGCAGAGTTCCAGGGCGGTGGGGAGAGGACTAGGCCTCAATCCAAGGAGATCCATTTGGTGACCAAGCAGCAGTGAAAATAAAAAGGCCCAAATGTCAAAGAATGACATTTCTGCTACTGAAAGTGAAACATTTGAAAGTGAAACATTTAAAATCAAGTTCAAGTGGGGTATGTTCAAAAATGTCAGAGGCGGTAGTGAACAGCAGAGGTAGGCCGGGGCAGAGTTCCAGGGCCAGGGGTGTCACGGCAGGCAGCGTAGGCCGGGGAAGAGTTCCAGGGCGGTGGGGAGAGGACTAGGCCTCAATCCAAGGAGATCCATTTGGTGACCAAGCAGCAGTGAAAATAAAAAGGCCCAAATGTCAAAGAATGCCATTTCTGCAACTGAAAGTGAAACATTTGAAAGTGACACATTTAAAATCAAGTTAAAGTGGGGTATGTTCAAAAATGTCAGAGGCGGTAGTGAACAGCAGAGGTAGGCCGGGGCAGAGATCCAGGGCCAGGGGTGTCACAGCAGGCATCGTAGGCCGGGGAAGAGTTCCAGGGCGGTGGGGAGAGGACTAGGCCTCAATCCAAGGGGATCCATTTGGTGACCAAGCAGCAGTGAAAATGAAAAGGCCCAAATGTCAAAGAATGCCATTTCTGCAACTGAAAGTGAAACATTTGAAAGTGAAACATTTAAAATCAAGTTCAAGTGGGGTATGTTCAAAAATGTCAGAGGCGGTAGTGAACAGCAGAGGTAGGCCGGGGCAGAGTTCCAGGGCCAGGGGTGTGACGGCAGGCAGCGTAGGCCGGGGCAGAGTTCCAGGGCGGTGGGGAGAGGACTAGGCCTCAATCCAAGGAGATCCATTTGGTGACCAAGCAGCAGTGAAAATAAAAAGGCCCAAATGTCAAAGAATGCCATTTCTGCAACTGAAAGTGAAACATTTGAAAGTGACACATTTAAAATCAAGTTAAAGTGGGGTATGTTCAAAAATGTCAGAGGCGGTAGTGAACAGCCGAGGTAGGCCGGGGCAGAGATCCAGGGCCAGGGGTGTCACGGCAGGCAGCGTAGGCCGGGGAAGAGTTCCAGGGCGGTGGGGAGAGGACTAGGCCTCAATCCAAGGAGATCCATTTGGTGACCAAGCAGCAGTGAAAATGAAAAGGCCCAAATGTCAAAGAATGCCATTTCTGCAACTGAAAGTGAAACATTTGAAAGTGACACATTTAAAATCAAGTTCAAGTGGGGTATGTTCAAAAATGTCAGAGGCGGTAGTGAACAGCAGAGGTAGGCCGGGGCAGAGTTCCAGGGCCAGGGGTGTGACGGCAGGCAGCGTAGGCCGGGGCAGAGTTCCAGGGCGGTGGGGAGAGGACTAGGCCTCAATCCAAGGAGATCCATTTGGTGACCAAGCAGCAGTGAAAATAAAAAGGCCCAAATGTCAAAGAATGACATTTCTGCTACTGAAAGTGAAACATTTGAAAGTGAAACATTTAAAATCAAGTTCAAGTGGGGTATGTTCAAAAATGTCAGAGGCGGTAGTGAACAGCAGAGGTAGGCCGGGGCAGAGTTCCAGGGCCAGGGGTGTCACGGCAGGCAGCGTAGGCCGGGGAAGAGTTCCAGGGCGGTGGGGAGAGGACTAGGCCTCAATCCAAGGAGATCCATTTGGTGACCAAGCAGCAGTGAAAATGAAAAGGCCCAAATGTCAAAGAATGCCATTTCTGCAACTGAAAGTGAAACATTTGAAAGTGACACATTTAAAATCAAGTTCAAGTGGGGTATGTTCAAAAATGTCAGAGGCGGTAGTGAACAGCAGAGGTAGGCCGGGGCAGAGATCCAGGGCCAGGGGTGTCACGGCAGGCAGCGTAGGCCGGGGAAGAGTTCCAGGGCGGTGGGGAGAGGACTAGGCCTCAATCCAAGGAGATCCATTTGGTGACCAAGCAGCAGTGAAAATAAAAAGGCCCAAATGTCAAAGAATGCCATTTCTGCAACTGAAAGTGAAACATTTGAAAGTGACACATTTAAAATCAAGTTAAAGTGGGGTATGTTCAAAAATGTCAGAGGCGGTAGTGAACAGCAGAGGTAGGCCGGGGCAGAGATCCAGGGCCAGGGGTGTCACAGCAGGCATCGTAGGCCGGGGAAGAGTTCCAGGGCGGTGGGGAGAGGACTAGGCCTCAATCCAAGGGGATCCATTTGGTGACCAAGCAGCAGTGAAAATGAAAAGGCCCAAATGTCAAAGAATGCCATTTCTGCAACTGAAAGTGAAACATTTGAAAGTGAAACATTTAAAATCAAGTTCAAGTGGGGTATGTTCAAAAATGTCAGAGGCGGTAGTGAACAGCAGAGGTAGGCCGGGGCAGAGTTCCAGGGCCAGGGGTGTGACGGCAGGCAGCGTAGGCCGGGGCAGAGTTCCAGGGCGGTGGGGAGAGGACTAGGCCTCAATCCAAGGAGATCCATTTGGTGACCAAGCAGCAGTGAAAATAAAAAGGCCCAAATGTCAAAGAATGCCATTTCTGCAACTGAAAGTGAAACATTTGAAAGTGACACATTTAAAATCAAGTTAAAGTGGGGTATGTTCAAAAATGTCAGAGGCGGTAGTGAACAGCCGAGGTAGGCCGGGGCAGAGATCCAGGGCCAGGGGTGTCACGGCAGGCAGCGTAGGCCGGGGAAGAGTTCCAGGGCGGTGGGGAGAGGACTAGGCCTCAATCCAAGGAGATCCATTTGGTGACCAAGCAGCAGTGAAAATGAAAAGGCCCAAATGTCAAAGAATGCCATTTCTGCAACTGAAAGTGAAACATTTGAAAGTGACACATTTAAAATCAAGTTCAAGTGGGGTATGTTCAAAAATGTCAGAGGCGGTAGTGAACAGCAGAGGTAGGCCAGGGCAGAGTTCCAGGGCCAGGGGTGTGACGGCAGGCAGCGTAGGCCGGGGCAGAGTTCCAGGGCGGTGGGGAGAGGACTAGGCCTCAATCCAAGGAGATCCATTTGGTGACCAAGCAGCAGTGAAAATAAAAAGGCCCAAATGTCAAAGAATGACATTTCTGCTACTGAAAGTGAAACATTTGAAAGTGAAACATTTAAAATCAAGTTCAAGTGGGGTATGTTCAAAAATGTCAGAGGCGGTAGTGAACAGCAGAGGTAGGCCGGGGCAGAGTTCCAGGGCCAGGGGTGTCACGGCAGGCAGCGTAGGCCGGGGAAGAGTTCCAGGGCGGTGGGGAGAGGACTAGGCCTCAATCCAAGGAGATCCATTTGGTGACCAAGCAGCAGTGAAAATGAAAAGGCCCAAATGTCAAAGAATGCCATTTCTGCAACTGAAAGTGAAACATTTGAAAGTGACACATTTAAAATCAAGTTCAAGTGGGGTATGTTCAAAAATGTCAGAGGCGGTAGTGAACAGCAGAGGTAGGCCGGGGCAGAGATCCAGGGCCAGGGGTGTCACGGCAGGCAGCGTAGGCCGGGGAAGAGTTCCAGGGCGGTGGGGAGAGGACTAGGCCTCAATCCAAGGAGATCCATTTGGTGACCAAGCAGCAGTGAAAATGAAAAGGCCCAAATGTCAAAGAATGCCATTTCTGCAACTGAAAGTGAAACATTTGAAAGTGACACATTTAAAATCAAGTTAAAGTGGGGTATGTTCAAAAATGTCAGAGGCGGTAGTGAACAGCAGAGGTAGGCCGGGGCAGAGATCCAGGGCCAGGGGTGTCACGGCAGGCAGCGTAGGCCGGGGAAGAGTTCCAGGGCGGTGGGGAGAGGACTAGGCCTCAATCCAAGGAGATCCATTTGGTGACCAAGCAGCAGTGAAAATGAAAAGGCCCAAATGTCAAAGAATGCCATTTCTGCAACTGAAAGTGAAACATTTGAAAGTGACACATTTAAAATCAAGTTCAAGTGGGGTATGTTCAAAAATGTCAGAGGCGGTAGTGAACAGCAGAGGTAGGCCGGGGCAGAGTTCCAGGGCCAGGGGTGTGACGGCAGGCAGCGTAGGCCGGGGCAGAGTTCCAGGGCGGTGGGGAGAGGACTAGGCCTCAATCCAAGGAGATCCATTTGGTGACCAAGCAGCAGTGAAAATAAAAAGGCCCAAATGTCAAAGAATGACATTTCTGCTACTGAAAGTGAAACATTTGAAAGTGAAACATTTAAAATCAAGTTCAAGTGGGGTATGTTCAAAAATGTCAGAGGCGGTAGTGAACAGCAGAGGTAGGCCGGGGCAGAGTTCCAGGGCCAGGGGTGTCACGGCAGGCAGCGTAGGCCGGGGAAGAGTTCCAGGGCGGTGGGGAGAGGACTAGGCCTCAATCCAAGGAGATCCATTTGGTGACCAAGCAGCAGTGAAAATGAAAAGGCCCAAATGTCAAAGAATGCCATTTCTGCAACTGAAAGTGAAACATTTGAAAGTGACACATTTAAAATCAAGTTCAAGTGGGGTATGTTCAAAAATGTCAGAGGCGGTAGTGAACAGCAGAGGTAGGCCGGGGCAGAGATCCAGGGCCAGGGGTGTCACGGCAGGCAGCGTAGGCCGGGGAAGAGTTCCAGGGCGGTGGGGAGAGGACTAGGCCTCAATCCAAGGAGATCCATTTGGTGACCAAGCAGCAGTGAAAATGAAAAGGCCCAAATGTCAAAGAATGCCATTTCTGCAACTGAAAGTGAAACATTTGAAAGTGACACATTTAAAATCAAGTTCAAGTGGGGTATGTTCAAAAATGTCAGAGGCGGTAGTGAACAGCAGAGGTAGGCCGGGGCAGAGATCCAGGGCCAGGGGTGTCACGGCAGGCAGCGTAGGCCGGGGAAGAGTTCCAGGGCGGTGGGGAGAGGACTAGGCCTCAATCCAAGGAGATCCATTTGGTGACCAAGCAGCAGTGAAAATGAAAAGGCCCAAATGTCAAAGAATGCCATTTCTGCAACTGAAAGTGAAACATTTGAAAGTGACACATTTAAAATCAAGTTAAAGTGGGGTATGTTCAAAAATGTCAGAGGCGGTAGTGAACAGCAGAGGTAGGCCGGGGCAGAGATCCAGGGCCAGGGGTGTCACGGCAGGCAGCGTAGGCCGGGGAAGAGTTCCAGGGCGGTGGGGAGAGGACTAGGCCTCAATCCAAGGAGATCCATTTGGTGACCAAGCAGCAGTGAAAATGAAAAGGCCCAAATGTCAAAGAATGCCATTTCTGCAACTGAAAGTGAAACATTTGAAAGTGACACATTTAAAATCAAGTTAAAGTGGGGTATGTTCAAAAATGTCAGAGGCGGTAGTGAACAGCAGAGGTAGGCCGGGGCAGAGTTCCAGGGCCAGGGGTGTGACGGCAGGCAGCGTAGGCCGGGGCAGAGTTCCAGGGCGGTGGGGAGAGGACTAGGCCTCAATCCAAGGAGATCCATTTGGTGACCAAGCAGCAGTGAAAATAAAAAGGCCCAAATGTCAAAGAATGACATTTCTGCTACTGAAAGTGAAACATTTGAAAGTGAAACATTTAAAATCAAGTTCAAGTGGGGTATGTTCAAAAATGTCAGAGGCGGTAGTGAACAGCAGAGGTAGGCCGGGGCAGAGTTCCAGGGCCAGGGGTGTCACGGCAGGCAGCGTAGGCCGGGGAAGAGTTCCAGGGCGGTGGGGAGAGGACTAGGCCTCAATCCAAGGAGATCCATTTGGTGACCAAGCAGCAGTGAAAATAAAAAGGCCCAAATGTCAAAGAATGCCATTTCTGCAACTGAAAGTGAAACATTTGAAAGTGACACATTTAAAATCAAGTTAAAGTGGGGTATGTTCAAAAATGTCAGAGGCGGTAGTGAACAGCAGAGGTAGGCCGGGGCAGAGATCCAGGGCCAGGGGTGTCACAGCAGGCATCGTAGGCCGGGGAAGAGTTCCAGGGCGGTGGGGAGAGGACTAGGCCTCAATCCAAGGGGATCCATTTGGTGACCAAGCAGCAGTGAAAATGAAAAGGCCCAAATGTCAAAGAATGCCATTTCTGCAACTGAAAGTGAAACATTTGAAAGTGAAACATTTAAAATCAAGTTCAAGTGGGGTATGTTCAAAAATGTCAGAGGCGGTAGTGAACAGCAGAGGTAGGCCGGGGCAGAGTTCCAGGGCCAGGGGTGTGACGGCAGGCAGCGTAGGCCGGGGCAGAGTTCCAGGGCGGTGGGGAGAGGACTAGGCCTCAATCCAAGGAGATCCATTTGGTGACCAAGCAGCTGTGAAAATGAAAAGGCCCAAATGTCAAAGAATGCCATTTCTGCAACTGAAAGTGAAACATTTGAAAGTGACACATTTAAAATCAAGTTAAAGTGGGGTATGTTCAAAAATGTCAGAGGCGGTAGTGAACAGCAGAGGTAGGCCGGGGCAGAGTTCCAGGGCCAGGGGTGTGACGGCAGGCAGCGTAGGCCGGGGCAGAGTTCCAGGGCGGTGGGGAGAGGACTAGGCCTCAATCCAAGGAGATCCATTTGGTGACCAAGCAGCAGTGAAAATAAAAAGGCCCAAATGTCAAAGAATGCCATTTCTGCAACTGAAAGTGAAACATTAGAAGAGGCTGGACGCAGCTGCAGGCTTAAGGGAAGCCGACATGACCGTCCTGGTAGGGAAAGGGTTAATGTTACGAGGTCAGGGAAAGTTGAAGGAGCTGAAGGAGGGACGGGGAGGAGTTAAGGGGGGCGGGGGGGCCGTTACTGCGCTTCCCGCTGTTTCTCGGCATTGAGCCGGAAGCAGCGGGAGGAGTAGCACACATTAAGCAAAGCTCCCCGTTGCCCGGTTTTTTAGTAATGGCAGAGGCCTTGATTTTAGAGCGGCTGCGCGCCGCTGCTGTGCACCACGGTCCCGGATGGCTGGAGGAGACCGTGGCTGCATTAACGCGGATCCCGGACGCCGTTTCGCCACGTCGGGCACGGCGTTCGGGGTCTGTTGTAAGGGACAGGCTCCCCTCCCCCGGCCCCCCTACGAGCATGGCTATGGCGGCGGGGGGGGAGTCGGCAACAACCGCTCCTGCGCTGGGCAGGCAGAGAGCGGTGGCAGGGGTGACGGCGATGCAGGCTGTGTCGACCCGTCCCTCTCGGCGGTCCCGACCTCCAGAGCGCCTTAGTCCGGAGGTAGTCCCGCGGACACGGCGTCGCAGAGGGAGCCCGATCCCGGACGCTGCAGGCCAGGCAGCTGGGAGGACCGCCCCTTCCCAGGCCCTGCGTCCTGGCAGGAATCCCAGGCCGCGACGGGGTCCGGCGGTAAGCAGGGAGTCGCAGGCCGGGCTCCCTGTCACCCCTCCCCCATCAGATGGAAGATGTCGAGAGCAAGGTACGGCCGCCCCGCATGGTGATGTTCCGGCCAGGGGGCAGGCTTCGTCAGGATCGTCTAGACGGACGACTAGATCTGCAGCGACGTCGAGGCAACAGGTCCGGTCGGAAGTCTGGGTCCCGGCGGTCGGGCGGCAGGTTGCCGGCCCATCGGTCAGCGCGTCCTCATCCCCTTTCCGAAGATGTCGTTGGGAGGGACAGTCGTCGGCGAGAGAAGAACTGGAGGAAGGTGAACTGGACGTCTATCGTCGAGGTCAGGATGGTCCGGCTGACGGGAACACAGCGCCTGTGCAGCCCGGTGAGTGTATAACTCCATTATTGTCTTATCCAGCGATTTTTATGTCGGGTGTCGGCGGGGGGGCTGCTAGCATTGCATCGGGGGCCGGTAGTGGCGCGGGCGGACGCGACGGAGCGGGTTTGGCAGATTTAGTGGGTTGCTTACGGGAGCTGGTGGGGCGCCTGGATAGGGCCGCGGCGCCGGTAGTAACGGAAGTGTCTCCTGCGGTAGTTTGGGAAGGCCCCAGGGACGTGGGATCGTTACAGGCGCGTCCTGTGGTGGCGGTTAGAGAGGCGGTCGCGGTGTCGGTACAGACCGAGGCACAGAAGGACGGCGATCGAGTGCGTATGGACGATCGTGCTCGGGGGGAGGTGTATGTTTGTTTTGAGGGTCCGTTGGGGGCGCATTTAAAGCAGGAGGTGCGTGATCGGATCTGGAAAGATGAATACGTTGAAATTTTTTCTCTCTTGCCGCTGGCTAAATTCAATTTGGATAAGAGCAAGCGGGATGAGAGTAAAAAGGACGAGGAGGAACGGCGGCGGTATAGGCTTATCCCGCAGACGTTCGTTAATTGGTCGCAGGCGTTCGCCATATTGGCTAGTGTGATAGGGGAAAAGGCGCCGGAAAATTGTTCGGCGTTATTTTGTTATTTTGATGCTATTGGGGAGGCTCATAGGGCGTATGGGGGTCAGGCGTGGCTGCGATATGATGAGCAATTCCGTCAGCGGAAGGCGGTTCGGCCGGCGATTCGGTGGGACCAGAAGGATATTGCTCTCTGGTTACGGGTTACGGCTCCGGTTAGGCAGCCCTTTCCCGGGAGCGGTGGCCAGGGAGGCCAGACTAGTCAGAGTGGACCAAGCGGCGGGGGAAAGGCGGGGTTTTGCTGGCAATTCAATGAAGGCCAGTGCAAGTTTGGGGCCACGTGCAAGTTCAAGCACGTGTGCTCCGAGTGTAATGGTGCATCACACGGGGCGGCAAAATGTCTGCGGAAAAAGAGGTCCGGGAACCAGCACGGGGCTGGTCAAGGGGGTGTCGCCGGTGAGGGTGGAAAGGATGGCCCCTTATCTAAATGAGTATCCGGATAGGGCGGCAGCTAAGTTGCTTTATGAAGGGTTTAGTGTTGGTTTTGTTATTCCTCCGCCTCCTTATGAGGTTCCGGTTACGCGGAGAAATTTAAAATCGGCTTACTTGCATGCGGAAGTCGTGTCGGAAAAGTTGTTAAAAGAAGTTTCGTTGGGGCGCATGTCGGGGCCATTTGTGGAGTCGCCGGTAAAAGATTTAGTTGTGTCCCCTTTGGATATTGTCCCTAAACGCGAGCCCGGAAAGTTTCGTTTGATTCAACATTTATCGTATCCCAAAGGTTCGTCGGTAAATGACGGGATTGATCACGAGTTGTGTTCCGTAGTTTATACCTCATTCGATAAGGCGGTGGGGTTAGTGCGGGCTGCGGGTCCGGGGGCGCTGCTAGCAAAAACCGACATCGAGGCGGCGTTCAGGTTGTTGCCGGTCCATCCAGAAAGCCAACGGCTGTTGGGTTGTTTTTGGAATGGGGCCTTTTACGTGGATCGGTGCCTTCCGATGGGGTGTTCTCTTTCTTGTGCATACTTCGAGGCGTTTAGTAGCTTCGTGGAGTGGGTAACGAGGGGAGTATCCGGGGTCGATTCGTTGATCCATTACTTAGATGATTTTTTGTGCGTTGGCCCGGGGGGTTCGCCGGTTTGCGGTAACTTGCTTCATGCCCTGCAGAAGGTGGCGAGGGATTTTGGGATCCCTTTGGCGCCGGAAAAAACGGAGGGCCCGGTAGCGACGATTTCTTTCTTGGGAATCGAAATTGACTCGGTGGCAATGGAGTGTCGGCTCCCGGCGGATAAGTTGGGTGCTTTGAGGCTGGAGGTGCGACGGGCTTGTAGAAGGAAGAAAATGTCGCTGAGGGAGCTTCAGTCGCTGCTGGGGAAGTTGAATTTCGCTTGCCGGATTATGCCGATGGGGAGGGTGTTTGGTAGAAGGTTGGCGGCGGCAACGGCGGGAGTGCGGGCGCCGCATCATTTTGTGAGGCTCAAGGAGGAGCACCGAGCTGATCTTCAGGTTTGGGATGACTTCTTGGGCCAGTACAATGGTCGCTCGCTATGGATGGCCCCAGCGCAGGATACGAGTGATCTGAATATTTTCACGGATGCGGCTGGGGCGGGTGGCTTTGGAGCTTACGGGGGAGGTCCGTGGTGCGCAGGTCAATGGCCGGCTAGCTGGGTGTCCAGTGGATTGACGCGGAATCTGGCCCTGCTCGAGCTGTTTCCCATCGTGGTGGCGGCTACCATTTGGGGGGACAGGCTCAGGGATAAGAAGGTCCGTTTTTACTGCGACAACATGGGGGTGGTGCTTGCCATTAATAACATCACGGCGTCCTCTCCTCCGGTAGTTCAATTGTTGCGACATTTAGTGTTGGTGTGTTTGTCGCTGAACGCGTGGGTGGTGGCGGTGCATGTCCCGGGTGTACGGAATTGTGTTGCTGATGCTCTTTCTCGCTCGCAGTGGGACCGGTTTCGGGAATTGGCCCCGGGAGCGGAACGTCTCGGTTTGGCGTGTCCGGATCATCTATGGGATCTGGTATCGGTCCCGTAGAGCAGCTGTTACAAAGGTCTTTGGCGCGCACGACGTGGAGGGCTTATGCTGCTTGTTGGAGGCAGTGGGAGGAGTGGGTAAGAGAGTTGGGTGATGTCAATACGGATAGAGACAGGTTGGTGGCACTTTTGTATTGGTTAGGGGATGCCTGGGAGGGGGGGTTTTCAGTAGCGAAGGTGAACCGGTTTATATCCGCGGTGGCGTTTGGGCTTAAGTTGCGGGGCTTGCGGGATGTATCGAAGGAATTTCTGGTATCGCAGGCTTTGAAGGGGTTGCGCAGAGGTAGGGTGGAGGCGGATAGTAGAAGGCCGGTGTCGTTTGCTTTGCTGGGCTTGTTGGGCGGTTCATTGGCATCGGTATGTCGTTCTTCAGATGAAATGGATTTGTTTCGGTTGGCTTTCTCGTTGGCGTTCTTCGGAGCATTTAGAGTAGGTGAGTTGGTGTCGCCAAGTACTAAACAGGCAGGGGGGCTGAGATCTGGGGAGGTGAGCCTTTTTGCAGATCGGTTGGAGGTATGGTTGCGTAGATCAAAAACTGACCAATTAGGGAAGGGAAAACTGATAGTTTTGTTCGCTCTCCCGGGGTCGGTCATGTGCCCAGTAGAGTGCATGCGGGGTTTTACAAAAAACAGGGGGTCTCCAGATTTGCCTTTGTTACGTCATGTGGACGGGTCGTTCTTGTCCAGGTTTCAGTTTGGAGCTGTTTTTAAAAAATGTTTGACGGCGGTTGGGGTTGCAGCAGGCTCATATTCATCTCATTCCTTCCGGATTGGCGCAGCAACGGAAGCAGGGCGCTGGGGGTTGGATGATGAGGGGGTGAGGCGTATTGGTCGTTGGGAGTCTAAAAGGTTTAAGTCCTATGTCCGCCCCCATATGTTGTAATTTTGTTGTTTATGCTTGCAAATGTTATATGGTGGTGCCTAACTGTGTTTTCCGTTTCAGATTCGCCTCCTTGTCTGGTGTGGTTGATGGGTCATTCGTACGTGCACTGGGGGGCTTTGAGGGCGGACGTCCGCCCGGATGGTCGCCAGTTGCGCATTCCGCGACAGGATGCGGTTGTGCATTGGCTGGGGTTTAGAGGTATGTCGTGGAACAGGGTGTTGGCGGAATTCCAGACATATGTGCGGCTTGATAGGGTTCCGGAGGTTTTAGTGTTGCACGTGGGTGGGAATGACTTAGGAGTCCGCCCTTTTCGTGAGTTGGTGCGGGATATCAAACATGATTTGTTGTGTTTGTGGGTATCTTATCCCAAGTTGGTGGTAGTGTGGTCGGACATAGTCCCAAGGAAGCATTGGCGGTTAGCTAGATCGGTGGAGAGAGTCAATAAGGCTCGGATAAAAGTTAACCGGGCGGTGTCCCGTTTTGTGGCAAAGAACGGGGGCATTTGCGTGAGGCATAGGGATTTGGAGTCAGGATTGGGGAATTTCTGGAGGAGTGACGGGGTTCATCTGACCGAGGTTGGCATTGATATTTGGAGCTTGGCTATAGCAGAAGGCATAGAAAGGGCGGTGGTGGTGTGGAGGAACTCACAGGCTTAAGGTGGTCAAGGCCTGTTTCGCGGTGGCGGGGGGAGTCCTTGAGGCCAGTCAGTACAAAATGGTGGGGGGGTCGCATCGGGGGTATGCGTCCCCCAAAAAAGGTACATGGTTGAAGACTTCATCGGGTGTTATCCCTTTGAAGTGGTCTTCTGGTAGAAGGTATGTCACTTGAAGGCTTCATCGGGTGTTATCCCTTTGAAGTGGACTTCTAGTGGTCGGTATATCACTTGAGGGCTTCATCGGGTGTTATCCCCTTGAAGTGGACTTCTAGTGGTTGGAGCCATCTGCAGAGGTGAACGGTGCTTCCGAGCTGGTTTACGGCTGGAGGTAATTAGTGGTTTGCAGATGGCTAATTCGGTGTGTTCTTGAAAGGAACATCTGAAGGGGCTTCAAGGACTTCCTCTGCTCGGGTTAATGTTAACGTTTAATTGTTATTTATGATTCTGACCCATGTTGGGTCATGTGAATTATTAGGAGGAATTCTCTGGTGGATTCCTAACTAGTTATCCGAATGTTTCGGATTTAAATTGTTTTTATAAAACTGTGAAATTAATAAACGGCTGCTGTGGCCATTTCACATCCAACCTCGGTGTCATGTGTCGTTACTAAATGGGGGTGGGGGATAGTATGGTTTAAGGTTAACACACGACTCTACCTAGGCAGGTCAAGAAGAGGCTGGACGCAGCTGCAGGCTTAAGGGAAGCCGACATGACCGTCCTGGTAGGGAAAGGGTTAATGTTACGAGGTCAGGGAAAGTTGAAGGAGCTGAAGGAGGGACGGGGAGGAGTTAAGGGGGGCGGGGGGGCCGTTACTGCGCTTCCCGCTGTTTCTCGGCATTGAGCCGGAAGCAGCGGGAGGAGTAGCACACATTAAGCAAAGCTCCCACCCTCCCACCCTTGTTTTGTTACTCCTTAGGTCTTATGTACGTCTGTCTATGAGCGTTTTGTTTTATTTTGTGTGCTTATTTAACATGTTTTTCTTTTTTCCGGAGTAGGTTCTGTTGTCATGGCAGCTGGCGGGGGGAGTCCTTGAGGCCAGTCAGTACAAAATGGTGGGGGGGTCGCATCGGGGGTATGCGTCCCCCAAAAAAGGTACATGGTTGAAGACTTCATCGGGTGTTATCCCTTTGAAGTGGTCTTCTGGTAGAAGGTATGTCACTTGAAGGCTTCATCGGGTGTTATCCCTTTGAAGTGGACTTCTAGTGGTCGGTATATCACTTGAGGGCTTCATCGGGTGTTATCCCCTTGAAGTGGACTTCTAGTGGTTGGAGCCATCTGCAGAGGTGAACGGTGCTTCCGAGCTGGTTTACGGCTGGAGGTAATTAGTGGTTTGCAGATGGCTAATTCGGTGTGTTCTTGAAAGGAACATCTGAAGGGGCTTCAAGGACTTCCTCTGCTCGGGTTAATGTTAACGTTTAATTGTTATTTATGATTCTGACCCATGTTGGGTCATGTGAATTATTAGGAGGAATTCTCTGGTGGATTCCTAACTAGTTATCCGAATGTTTCGGATTTAAATTGTTTTTATAAAACTGTGAAATTAATAAACGGCTGCTGTGGCCATTTCACATCCAACCTCGGTGTCATGTGTCGTTACTAAATGGGGGTGGGGGATAGTATGGTTTAAGGTTAACACACGACTCTACCTAGGCAGGTCATGAAAGTGACACATTTAAAATCAAGTTAAAGTGGGGTATGTTCAAAAATGTCAGAGGCGGTAGTGAACAGCAGAGGTAGGCCGGGGCAGAGTTCCAGGGCCAGGGGTGTGACGGCAGGCAGCGTAGGCCGGGGCAGAGTTCCAGGGCGGTGGGGAGAGGACTAGGCCTCAATCCAAGGAGATCCATTTGGTGACCAAGCAGCAGTGAAAATAAAAAGGCCCAAATGTCAAAGAATGCCATTTCTGCAACTGAAAGTGAAACATTTGAAAGTGACACATTTAAAATCAAGTTAAAGTGGGGTATGTTCAAAAATGTCAGAGGCGGTAGTGAACAGCAGAGGTAGGCCGGGGCAGAGTTCCAGGGCCAGGGGTGTGACGGCAGGCAGCGTAGGCCGGGGCAGAGTTCCAGGGCGGTGGGGAGAGGACTAGGCCTCAATCCAAGGAGATCCATTTGGTGACCAAGCAGCAGTGAAAATAAAAAGGCCCAAATGTCAAAGAATGCCATTTCTGCAACTGAAAGTGAAACATTTGAAAGTGACACATTTAAAATCAAGTTAAAGTGGGGTATGTTCAAAAATGTCAGAGGCGGTAGTGAACAGCAGAGGTAGGCCGGGGCAGAGATCCAGGGCCAGGGGTGTCACAGCAGGCATCGTAGGCCGGGGAAGAGTTCCAGGGCGGTGGGGAGAGGACTAGGCCTCAATCCAAGGGGATCCATTTGGTGACCAAGCAGCTGTGAAAATGAAAAGGCCCAAATGTCAAAGAATGACATTTCTGCTACTGAAAGTGAAACATTTGAAAGTGAAACATTTAAAATCAAGTTAACCCCTTCCCGCTCCTTGACGTACTATTACGTCATGGCAGCTCTATCGTTCGCGCTCCATGCCGTAATAGTACGTCTTGCAGTTAGAACAGCGGTGCGCGCGCCCGGCGCGTTCATGCGCTGTGATAGCTGCTGTTTCTGACAGCAGGCTATCACGGCATAATGGGACGGGACCATTTACTATGGTCCCGCCTCGCCGATCGCCGCTATTGGCTAGTCAGTGAGTAACTAGCCAATAGCAGCGATCGGTCTCATTCAGCACAGCAGTGCTCGAGCCCGGCGTTCCTGAGCTGTGATAGCTGCTGTTTCTGACAGCATGCTATCACAGCATAATGGGCCGGGACCATTTACTATGGTCCCGCCTCGCCGATCGCCGCTATTGGCTAGTCAGTGAGTAACTAGCCAATAGCAGCGATCATTCTCGTCACTTCCTCTCTCTGACCTCACATCCTGCTGCAACCGCCCTGAACGCCCTGTTGGAGTTAGCGAGGCGTTGAGATCGGTTGTGAGCAGAGAGTCAGAGAGAAAAGAAGTGAAAAAAAGTGAAAAAAAGTTTCTAAAACAACGTTTTTTTTGCTTCCCACCACCCCATCCACTACCCACTCCTGTTCCCTTCCTCTTTGAGTTCTACCCACGTTTTTTGGTCAGTGATCTCCTATCACTGACCACTTTTCAGTCTTCAGGACCACATTTCTTGGTCCCTGGGGATTTTTTTTTCATTTTTTTCTATATAAAACATAAAACAAAAAAAAAAATATAAAAAGAAAAAAAAGAAACAAAAAAAAATAGTTAGTTTAGCCAATTTTGAAAATTTAACTGGTTAGTTTAGTATTAGCCCCTTCCCGCTCCTTGACGTACTATTACGTCATGGCAGCTCTATCGTTCGCGCTCCATGCCGTAATAGTACGTCTTGCAGTTAGAACAGCGGTGCGCGCGCCCGGCGCGTTCATGCGCTGTGATAGCTGCTGTTTCTGACAGCAGGCTATCACGGCATAATGGGACGGGACCATTTACTATGGTCCCGCCTCGCCGATCGCCGCTATTGGCTAGTCAGTGAGTAACTAGCCAATAGCAGCGATCGGTCTCATTCAGCACAGCAGTGCTCGAGCCCGGCGTTCCTGAGCTGTGATAGCTGCTGTTTCTGACAGCATGCTATCACAGCATAATGGGCCGGGACCATTTACTATGGTCCCGCCTCGCCGATCGCCGCTATTGGCTAGTCAGTGAGTAACTAGCCAATAGCAGCGATCGGTCTCATTCAGCACAGCAGTGCTCGAGCCCGGCGTTCCTGAGCTGTGATAGCTGCTGTTTCTGACAGCATGCTATCACAGCATAATGGGCCGGGACCATTTACTATGGTCCCGCCTCGCCGATCGCCGCTATTGGCTAGTCAGTGAGTAACTAGCCAATAGCAGCGATCATTCTCGTCACTTCCTCTCTCTGACCTCACATCCTGCTGCAACCGCCCTGAACGCCCTGTTGGAGTTAGCGAGGCGTTGAGATCGGTTGTGAGCAGAGAGTCAGAGAGAAAAGAAGTGAAAAAAAGTGAAAAAAAGTTTCTAAAACAACGTTTTTTTTGCTTCCCACCACCCCATCCACTACCCACTCCTGTTCCCTTCCTCTTTGAGTTCTACCCACGTTTTTTGGTCAGTGATCTCCTATCACTGACCACTTTTCAGTCTTCAGGACCACATTTCTTGGTCCCTGGGGATTTTTTTTTCATTTTTTTCTATATAAAACATAAAACAAAAAAAAAAATATAAAAAGAAAAAAAAGAAACAAAAAAAAATAGTTAGTTTAGCCAATTTTGAAAATTTAACTGGTTAGTTTAGTATTAGGGTTAGTTAGTGTCAGGGAACCGTCAAAAAGCGTAGTTAGGTATAGTGTCAGGGAATTTAGCGTCAGGAATCGGTCACCGTAGATAGGCTTAGCGTTAGGGATCCATCACCGTAGTTAGGTTTAGCGTCAGGGAAGCTCGGAATAATTAGATAGGTTTAGTGTCAGGCACCCGTCACCGTAGTTAGGTTTAGTGTCAGGGAAGCTTGAAATAATCTAGATAGGTTTAGTGTCAGGGAATCGTCGCCGTAGTTAGGTTTAGCGTTAGGGAAGTCCACATAAAATTTAGTTAGGTTTAGTGTTAGGAACCCTCGCCCTAGTTAGCTTTAGTGTCAGGGAAGTCCACTTGCTCTCTAAAAACAAAACACACATTTGTGCTAGTTGTGCTATCCTATTGCTCCCAGTTAGGGATTTATTTTTTTGCAGTATATAAATTTTGTCTTCGCACAACAAGCATGTCCCAACGGACATTTACTGCTGAAGAGGCGTATGCATTTCTGGCCTCCGACACAGACTCGTCGGATGGCGATACAGTATTTTATTTGTCTACCTCCTCATCCAGCGATGAAGAGGAGGGACCCCCTAGGAGACGCCCCAGGACCACCACCATAGTAGAAATCCCTGAGAGAAGTGACCCCACAACAAGTGATACCCCTGAGCGAAGTGACCCCATTTGGACACCCACACCAGACCATTATGAACCCCAAATCCCTGAGTACACGGGCAGCCCAGGCATCAAATTTAACACGGCAGGGTTCAGTGAGATGGACTTTTTCAAGTTCTTCTTCACTGATAACTTTATAGAGCTAATGGTCACCCAGACTAATTTATATGCCCAACAGTATATCACCAAGAACCCCAACTCATTTTATGCCCAATCCCAGAGGTGGACTCCTGTAAACGCAGCAGAGTTGGGCAAGTTCTGGGGACTGCTCTTGAACATGGGGCTTCTAAAAAAGCCATCCATTAGGACCTACTGGAGCACGGACATCCTATACCACACCCCGATGTACCGTATGGCCATGTCCAGGATGCGTTATGAGGCAATACTTCGCTTCCTACATTATGCCGATAATGAGCAGTGCCCACCCCGAGATGACCCCAGTTTTGACCGTTTATATAAACTGAGACCCCTATTAGACCATTTCAGTGCCCGGTTTGCCCAAGCATACACCCCCGAGAAGTGTATTTCCATTGATGAGTCCCTGGTACATTTTAAAGGGAGGCTTCAATTCCGCCAATACCTGCCAAGTAAGAGGGCAAGGTATGGCGTGAAGTTGTATAAGCTGTGCGAGAGTGCATCAGGGTATACATATAAATTCAGGATATATGAAGGGAAGGACAGCAGTATTCAGCCCCCAGAATGCCCCCCCTTACTGGGAATTAACGCAAAAATTGTGTGGGATTTGGTGCACCCACTGCTGGACCAGGGTTACCACCTCTACCTGGATAATTTTTATACCAGCGTCCCGCTCTTCAAGTGCCTCGCTTCCAGAAGGACTGCGGCATGCGGCACTGCTAGAAAAAATCTTAGAGGCCTCCCTAAAACACTGCTTGGGCAAACACTCAGAAGGGGTGAGAGCAGGGCACATTCTAGTAGCAACATATTGTGTGTCAAGTACAAGGACAAGAGAGATGTCCTTGTATTGACAACAATACATGGCCACACCAGTACCCATGTACCTGTACGAGGTACCAGTACAGAGACCCCCAAACCAGATTGCATCCTGGACTACAATAGGTACATGGGAGGGGTGGACTTGTCAGATCAAGTCCTGAAGCCCTACAGCGCTACGCGGAAATCGAGGGTGTGGTATAAGAAGCTGGCCGTGCACATCATACAGATGGCATTGTACAATGCGTACGTGCTACGTCGATGTGCAGGCCAGAGGGGAACTTTCCTGGAATTTCAAGAGGTGGTTATAAAGAACCTAATTTTTGGCGACCAGGAAGGAGGGGCACCCAGTACTTCTGGAAGCGAGGCCACACGCATCGTACCAGGGCAACACTTTCCAGGAGAAGTTCCCCAAACTGGCAAGAAGGGAAAAAGTCAAAAGAGGTGCAAAGTGTGCTATAAGAGGGGGATAAGGAAGGACACAACATACCAATGCGACACGTGTCCCGAAAAACCAGGGCTCTGTATGAAAGATTGTTTTAAAATTTACCATACATCCATTGATTTTTAATTTACCCTGATGCACTCCGCACAGCTTATCCCCCTCATCTTTCCCTTTTGAGCCCTGCCATGTGCCCAAGCAGCAAATAACAGCCACATGTAGGGTATTGCCGTACCCGGGAGAACCCACATTACAATTTATGGGGTGTATGTCTCCGGTGGCACATGCTGGGCACAATATATCGGACACTGAAATGGCATATATGTATAGGAAATTGCAAATCTCACTTTGCACCATCTACTGCGCATTACCTTTTACACAATAACTGTTGGGTCAAAATGCTCACTACACTCTAGATGAATGTCTTAAGGGGTGTAGTTTTTAAAATGGGGTCACTTCTCGGGGGTTTCAACTGTACTGGTACCTCAGGGGTTCTGCCTACATGACTTAGCACCAGAAAAGCTCCAGTAGGCTAAATGGTGGTCCTTCCCTTCTGAGCCCTGTCGTGTGCCCAGGCAGCTAATAACAGCCACATGTAGGGTATTGCCGTACCCGGGAGAACCCACATTACAATTTATGGGGTGTATGTCTCCAGTGGCACATGCTGGGCACAATATATCAGACACTGAAATGGCATATATGCATAGGAAATTGCAAATCTCACTTTGCACCATCTGCTGCGCATTACCTTTTACACAATAACTGTGGGGTCAAAATGCTCACTACACCACTAGATGAATGTCTTAAGGGGTGTAGTTTTTAAAATGGGGTCACTTCTCGGGGGTTTCAACTGTACTGGTACCTCAGGGGTTCTGCCTACATGACTTAGCACCAGAAAAGCTCCAGTAGGCTAAATGGTGGTCCTTCCCTTCTGAGCCCTGTCGTGTGCCCAGGCAGCTAATAACAGCCACATGTAGGGTATTGCCGTACCCGGGAGAACCCACATTACAATTTATGGGGTGTATGTCTCCAGTGGCACATGCTGGGCACAATATATCAGACACTGAAATGGCATATATGCATAGGAAATTGCAAATCTCACTTTGCACCATCTGCTGCGCATTACCTTTTACACAATAACTGTGGGGTCAAAATGCTCACTACACCACTAGATGAATGTCTTAAGGGGTGTAGTTTTTAAAATGGGGTCACTTCTCGGGGGTTTCAACTGTACTGGTACCTCAGGGGTTCTGCCTACATGACTTAGCACCAGAAAAGCTCCAGTAGGCTAAATGGTGGTCCTTCCCTTCTGAGCCCTGTCGTGTGCCCAGGCAGCTAATAACAGCCACATGTAGGGTATTGCCGTACCCGGGAGAACCCACATTACAATTTATGGGGTGTATGTCTCCAGTGGCACATGCTGGGCACAATATATCAGACACTGAAATGGCATATATGCATAGGAAATTGCAAATCTCACTTTGCACCATCTGCTGCGCATTACCTTTTACACAATAACTGTGGGGTCAAAATGCTCACTACACCACTAGATGAATGTCTTAAGGGGTGTAGTTTTTAAAATGGGGTCACTTCTCGGGGGTTTCAACTGTACTGGTACCTCAGGGGTTCTGCCTACATGACTTAGCACCAGAAAAGCTCCAGTAGGCTAAATGGTGGTCCTTCCCTTCTGAGCCCTGTCGTGTGCCCAGGCAGCTAATAACAGCCACATGTAGGGTATTGCCGTACCCGGGAGAACCCACATTACAATTTATGGGGTGTATGTCTCCAGTGGCACATGCTGGGCACAATATATCAGACACTGAAATGGCATATATGCATAGGAAATTGCAAATCTCACTTTGCACCATCTGCTGCGCATTACCTTTTACACAATAACTGTGGGGTCAAAATGCTCACTACACCACTAGATGAATGTCTTAAGGGGTGTAGTTTTTAAAATGGGGTCACTTCTCGGGGGTTTCAACTGTACTGGTACCTCAGGGGTTCTGCCTACATGACTTAGCACCAGAAAAGCTCCAGTAGGCTAAATGGTGGTCCTTCCCTTCTGAGCCCTGTCGTGTGCCCAGGCAGCTAATAACAGCCACATGTAGGGTATTGCCGTACCCGGGAGAACCCACATTACAATTTATGGGGTGTATGTCTCCAGTGGCACATGCTGGGCACAATATATCAGACACTGAAATGGCATATATGCATAGGAAATTGCAAATCTCACTTTGCACCATCTGCTGCGCATTACCTTTTACACAATAACTGTGGGGTCAAAATGCTCACTACACCACTAGATGAATGTCTTAAGGGGTGTAGTTTTTAAAATGGGGTCACTTCTCGGGGGTTTCAACTGTACTGGTACCTCAGGGGTTCTGCCTACATGACTTAGCACCAGAAAAGCTCCAGTAGGCTAAATGGTGGTCCTTCCCTTCTGAGCCCTGTCGTGTGCCCAGGCAGCTAATAACAGCCACATGTAGGGTATTGCCGTACCCGGGAGAACCCACATTACAATTTATGGGGTGTATGTCTCCAGTGGCACATGCTGGGCACAATATATCAGACACTGAAATGGCATATAT
The DNA here is from genome assembly GCF_050947455.1 of Rhinoderma darwinii. Taxonomy (NCBI): domain Eukaryota; kingdom Metazoa; phylum Chordata; class Amphibia; order Anura; family Rhinodermatidae; genus Rhinoderma; species Rhinoderma darwinii. Next base: position 52,704 of record NW_027461956.1, on the reverse strand, counting down.
GCATAGGAAATTGCAAATCTCACTTTGCACCATCTGCTGCGCATTACCTTTTACACAATAACTGTGGGGTCAAAATGCTCACTACACCACTAGATGAATGTCTTAAGGGGTGTAGTTTTTAAAATGGGGTCACTTCTCGGGGGTTTCAACTGTACTGGTACCTCAGGGGTTCTGCCTACATGACTTAGCACCAGAAAAGCTCCAGTAGGCTAAATGGTGGTCCTTCCCTTCTGAGCCCTGTCGTGTGCCCAGGCAGCTAATAACAGCCACATGTAGGGTATTGCCGTACCCGGGAGAACCCACATTACAATTTATGGGGTGTATGTCTCCAGTGGCACATGCTGGGCACAATATATCAGACACTGAAATGGCATATATGCATAGGAAATTGCAAATCTCACTTTGCACCATCTGCTGCGCATTACCTTTTACACAATAACTGTGGGGTCAAAATGCTCACTACACCACTAGATGAATGTCTTAAGGGGTGTAGTTTTTAAAATGGGGTCACTTCTCGGGGGTTTCAACTGTACTGGTACCTCAGGGGTTCTGCCTACATGACTTAGCACCAGAAAAGCTCCAGTAGGCTAAATGGTGGTCCTTCCCTTCTGAGCCCTGTCGTGTGCCCAGGCAGCTAATAACAGCCACATGTAGGGTATTGCCGTACCCGGGAGAACCCACATTACAATTTATGGGGTGTATGTCTCCAGTGGCACATGCTGGGCACAATATATCAGACACTGAAATGGCATATATGCATAGGAAATTGCAAATCTCACTTTGCACCATCTGCTGCGCATTACCTTTTACACAATAACTGTGGGGTCAAAATGCTCACTACACCACTAGATGAATGTCTTAAGGGGTGTAGTTTTTAAAATGGGGTCACTTCTCGGGGGTTTCAACTGTACTGGTACCTCAGGGGTTCTGCCTACATGACTTAGCACCAGAAAAGCTCCAGTAGGCTAAATGGTGGTCCTTCCCTTCTGAGCCCTGTCGTGTGCCCAGGCAGCTAATAACAGCCACATGTAGGGTATTGCCGTACCCGGGAGAACCCACATTACAATTTATGGGGTGTATGTCTCCAGTGGCACATGCTGGGCACAATATATCAGACACTGAAATGGCATATATGCATAGGAAATTGCAAATCTCACTTTGCACCATCTGCTGCGCATTACCTTTTACACAATAACTGTGGGGTCAAAATGCTCACTACACCACTAGATGAATGTCTTAAGGGGTGTAGTTTTTAAAATGGGGTCACTTCTCGGGGGTTTCAACTGTACTGGTACCTCAGGGGTTCTGCCTACATGACTTAGCACCAGAAAAGCTCCAGTAGGCTAAATGGTGGTCCTTCCCTTCTGAGCCCTGTCGTGTGCCCAGGCAGCTAATAACAGCCACATGTAGGGTATTGCCGTACCCGGGAGAACCCACATTACAATTTATGGGGTGTATGTCTCCAGTGGCACATGCTGGGCACAATATATCAGACACTGAAATGGCATATATGCATAGGAAATTGCAAATCTCACTTTGCACCATCTGCTGCGCATTACCTTTTACACAATAACTGTGGGGTCAAAATGCTCACTACACCACTAGATGAATGTCTTAAGGGGTGTAGTTTTTAAAATGGGGTCACTTCTCGGGGGTTTCAACTGTACTGGTACCTCAGGGGTTCTGCCTACATGACTTAGCACCAGAAAAGCTCCAGTAGGCTAAATGGTGGTCCTTCCCTTCTGAGCCCTGTCGTGTGCCCAGGCAGCTAATAACAGCCACATGTAGGGTATTGCCGTACCCGGGAGAACCCACATTACAATTTATGGGGTGTATGTCTCCAGTGGCACATGCTGGGCACAATATATCAGACACTGAAATGGCATATATGCATAGGAAATTGCAAATCTCACTTTGCACCATCTGCTGCGCATTACCTTTTACACAATAACTGTGGGGTCAAAATGCTCACTACACCACTAGATGAATGTCTTAAGGGGTGTAGTTTTTAAAATGGGGTCACTTCTCGGGGGTTTCAACTGTACTGGTACCTCAGGGGTTCTGCCTACATGACTTAGCACCAGAAAAGCTCCAGTAGGCTAAATGGTGGTCCTTCCCTTCTGAGCCCTGTCGTGTGCCCAGGCAGCTAATAACAGCCACATGTAGGGTATTGCCGTACCCGGGAGAACCCACATTACAATTTATGGGGTGTATGTCTCCAGTGGCACATGCTGGGCACAATATATCAGACACTGAAATGGCATATATGCATAGGAAATTGCAAATCTCACTTTGCACCATCTGCTGCGCATTACCTTTTACACAATAACTGTGGGGTCAAAATGCTCACTACACCACTAGATGAATGTCTTAAGGGGTGTAGTTTTTAAAATGGGGTCACTTCTCGGGGGTTTCAACTGTACTGGTACCTCAGGGGTTCTGCCTACATGACTTAGCACCAGAAAAGCTCCAGTAGGCTAAATGGTGGTCCTTCCCTTCTGAGCCCTGTCGTGTGCCCAGGCAGCTAATAACAGCCACATGTAGGGTATTGCCGTACCCGGGAGAACCCACATTACAATTTATGGGGTGTATGTCTCCAGTGGCACATGCTGGGCACAATATATCAGACACTGAAATGGCATATATGCATAGGAAATTGCAAATCTCACTTTGCACCATCTGCTGCGCATTACCTTTTACACAATAACTGTGGGGTCAAAATGCTCACTACACCACTAGATGAATGTCTTAAGGGGTGTAGTTTTTAAAATGGGGTCACTTCTCGGGGGTTTCAACTGTACTGGTACCTCAGGGGTTCTGCCTACATGACTTAGCACCAGAAAAGCTCCAGTAGGCTAAATGGTGGTCCTTCCCTTCTGAGCCCTGTCGTGTGCCCAGGCAGCTAATAACAGCCACATGTAGGGTATTGCCGTACCCGGGAGAACCCACATTACAATTTATGGGGTGTATGTCTCCAGTGGCACATGCTGGGCACAATATATCAGACACTGAAATGGCATATATGCATAGGAAATTGCAAATCTCACTTTGCACCATCTGCTGCGCATTACCTTTTACACAATAACTGTGGGGTCAAAATGCTCACTACACCACTAGATGAATGTCTTAAGGGGTGTAGTTTTTAAAATGGGGTCACTTCTCGGGGGTTTCAACTGTACTGGTACCTCAGGGGTTCTGCCTACATGACTTAGCACCAGAAAAGCTCCAGTAGGCTAAATGGTGGTCCTTCCCTTCTGAGCCCTGTCGTGTGCCCAGGCAGCTAATAACAGCCACATGTAGGGTATTGCCGTACCCGGGAGAACCCACATTACAATTTATGGGGTGTATGTCTCCAGTGGCACATGCTGGGCACAATATATCAGACACTGAAATGGCATATATGCATAGGAAATTGCAAATCTCACTTTGCACCATCTGCTGCGCATTACCTTTTACACAATAACTGTGGGGTCAAAATGCTCACTACACCACTAGATGAATGTCTTAAGGGGTGTAGTTTTTAAAATGGGGTCACTTCTCGGGGGTTTCAACTGTACTGGTACCTCAGGGGTTCTGCCTACATGACTTAGCACCAGAAAAGCTCCAGTAGGCTAAATGGTGGTCCTTCCCTTCTGAGCCCTGTCGTGTGCCCAGGCAGCTAATAACAGCCACATGTAGGGTATTGCCGTACCCGGGAGAACCCACATTACAATTTATGGGGTGTATGTCTCCAGTGGCACATGCTGGGCACAATATATCAGACACTGAAATGGCATATATGCATAGGAAATTGCAAATCTCACTTTGCACCATCTGCTGCGCATTACCTTTTACACAATAACTGTGGGGTCAAAATGCTCACTACACCACTAGATGAATGTCTTAAGGGGTGTAGTTTTTAAAATGGGGTCACTTCTCGGGGGTTTCAACTGTACTGGTACCTCAGGGGTTCTGCCTACATGACTTAGCACCAGAAAAGCTCCAGTAGGCTAAATGGTGGTCCTTCCCTTCTGAGCCCTGTCGTGTGCCCAGGCAGCTAATAACAGCCACATGTAGGGTATTGCCGTACCCGGGAGAACCCACATTACAATTTATGGGGTGTATGTCTCCAGTGGCACATGCTGGGCACAATATATCAGACACTGAAATGGCATATATGCATAGGAAATTGCAAATCTCACTTTGCACCATCTGCTGCGCATTACCTTTTACACAATAACTGTGGGGTCAAAATGCTCACTACACCACTAGATGAATGTCTTAAGGGGTGTAGTTTTTAAAATGGGGTCACTTCTCGGGGGTTTCAACTGTACTGGTACCTCAGGGGTTCTGCCTACATGACTTAGCACCAGAAAAGCTCCAGTAGGCTAAATGGTGGTCCTTCCCTTCTGAGCCCTGTCGTGTGCCCAGGCAGCTAATAACAGCCACATGTAGGGTATTGCCGTACCCGGGAGAACCCACATTACAATTTATGGGGTGTATGTCTCCAGTGGCACATGCTGGGCACAATATATCAGACACTGAAATGGCATATATGCATAGGAAATTGCAAATCTCACTTTGCACCATCTGCTGCGCATTACCTTTTACACAATAACTGTGGGGTCAAAATGCTCACTACACCACTAGATGAATGTCTTAAGGGGTGTAGTTTTTAAAATGGGGTCACTTCTCGGGGGTTTCAACTGTACTGGTACCTCAGGGGTTCTGCCTACATGACTTAGCACCAGAAAAGCTCCAGTAGGCTAAATGGTGGTCCTTCCCTTCTGAGCCCTGTCGTGTGCCCAGGCAGCTAATAACAGCCACATGTAGGGTATTGCCGTACCCGGGAGAACCCACATTACAATTTATGGGGTGTATGTCTCCAGTGGCACATGCTGGGCACAATATATCAGACACTGAAATGGCATATATGCATAGGAAATTGCAAATCTCACTTTGCACCATCTGCTGCGCATTACCTTTTACACAATAACTGTGGGGTCAAAATGCTCACTACACCACTAGATGAATGTCTTAAGGGGTGTAGTTTTTAAAATGGGGTCACTTCTCGGGGGTTTCAACTGTACTGGTACCTCAGGGGTTCTGCCTACATGACTTAGCACCAGAAAAGCTCCAGTAGGCTAAATGGTGGTCCTTCCCTTCTGAGCCCTGTCGTGTGCCCAGGCAGCTAATAACAGCCACATGTAGGGTATTGCCGTACCCGGGAGAACCCACATTACAATTTATGGGGTGTATGTCTCCAGTGGCACATGCTGGGCACAATATATCAGACACTGAAATGGCATATATGCATAGGAAATTGCAAATCTCACTTTGCACCATCTGCTGCGCATTACCTTTTACACAATAACTGTGGGGTCAAAATGCTCACTACACCACTAGATGAATGTCTTAAGGGGTGTAGTTTTTAAAATGGGGTCACTTCTCGGGGGTTTCAACTGTACTGGTACCTCAGGGGTTCTGCCTACATGACTTAGCACCAGAAAAGCTCCAGTAGGCTAAATGGTGGTCCTTCCCTTCTGAGCCCTGTCGTGTGCCCAGGCAGCTAATAACAGCCACATGTAGGGTATTGCCGTACCCGGGAGAACCCACATTACAATTTATGGGGTGTATGTCTCCAGTGGCACATGCTGGGCACAATATATCAGACACTGAAATGGCATATATGCATAGGAAATTGCAAATCTCACTTTGCACCATCTGCTGCGCATTACCTTTTACACAATAACTGTGGGGTCAAAATGCTCACTACACCACTAGATGAATGTCTTAAGGGGTGTAGTTTTTAAAATGGGGTCACTTCTCGGGGGTTTTAACTGTACTGGTACCTCAGGGGCTTCTGCATACATGACTTAGCACAAGAAAAGCTCCAGTAGGCCAAATGGTGGTCCTTTCCTTCTGAGTCCTGCCATGGGCCCAAACATCAGTTTATCACCACAAATGGGGTATTGCCGCACTCAGGACAAATTGGGCAACAAAATGGGGTGTTTTATTCCTTGTGAAAATAAGAAATTTTGAACAAAAATTACATCTTAATGGAAAAAAATATCATTTTTTTAATTCACAGCCCAATTCAAATAGGTGCTGTGAAAAAACGGTGTGGTCAAAATGATAACAACAACCATAAATGAATTCCTTGAGGGGTCTAGTTTCCAAAATGGGGTCACTTCTGGTGGGTTTCCATTGCTTTCATACCTCAACACCTCTTCAAACCTGGCATGCTGCCTAAAATATATTCTAATAAAAAAGAGGCCTCAAAATGCACTAGGTGCTCCTTTGTTTCTGAGGCTTGTGTTTTATTCCACGAGCGCACTAGAGCCACATGTGGGACATTTCTAAAAACTGCAGAATCTGGACAATACATATTTAGTAGTATTTCTCTGGTAAAATCTTCTGTGTTACAGAAAAAAATGGAATAATATTGAAATTCAGCAAGAAAAATGAAATTTGCAAATTTCACCTCCACATTGCTTTAATTCCTGTGAAATGCCTGAAGGGTTAAAAAACTTTCTAAATGCTGTTTTGAATACTTTGAGGGGTCTAGTTTTTAAAATGGGGTGTTTTATGGGGGTTTCTAATACATAGGCCCCTCAAAGCCACTTCAGAACTCAAGAGGTACCTTAAAAAAAAGGCTTTTGAAATTTTCTTAAAAATATGAGAAATTGCTGTTTATGTTCTAAGCCTTGTAACGTCCAAGAAAAATAAAAGAATGTTAAAAAAACGATGCCAATCTAAAGTAGACATATGGGAAATGTGAACTAGTAACTATTTTGGGTGGTATAACCGTCTGTTTTACAAGCAGATGCATTTAAATTCTGAAAAATGCAATTTTTTCAAAATTTTCTCTAAATTTTGCAATTTTTCACCAATAAACACTGAATATATCGACCAAATTTTACCACGAACATGAAGCCCAAAGTGTCACGAGAAAACAATCTCAGAATCGCTTGGATAGGTTTAAGCATTCCGACGTTATTACCACATAAAGTGAAATATGTCAGATTTGAAAAATGGGCTCTGAGCCTTAAGGCCCAAACTAGGCTGCGTCCTTAAGGGGTTAAGGAAACTACACCTCTTGAGGAATTAATCTAGGGGTGTAGTAAGCATTTTGACAGCACAGATGTTTCATAGAATTTATTAGAATTGGGCAGTGAAAATAAAAACAATCCTTTTTCTTCACTAAGACATAGCTTTAGCGCAAAATGTTTCATTTTCCCAACAAATAAAGGAAAAAAAGAACCCAACATTTGTAAAGCAATTTCGTTCAAGTACGGCAATACCCCATATGTGGTCATAAACTGCTGTTTGGACACACGGCAGGGCTCAGAAGGGAAAGAGCGCCATTTGGAGTGCAAATGTTGCTGGATTGGTTTCTGGGCGCCTGTGGGCCCAAAACAGTGGAAACCCCCCGGAAGTGACTCAATTTTGGAAACTACACCCCTCAATGCATTTTAGTAAGCATTTTAACTATGTAGGTGTTTTGTAGAATTTAGTGTGCACTCGATGTTGTAGAGTGAAAATGGGATTTTTTTCCATAGATATGCCAATATGTTGTGCCCAGCTTGTCATCATAACAAGACAGCCCTCTAATTATTATGCAGTGTTTCCCGGATTTAGAAACACCCTACATGGGGCACTAATCTTTTGCCTGGACATTCGACCAGGCTCAGGAGTGAAAGTGTACCATGTAAAATTGAGGCCTAATTTGGCGATTTACAAAGTATTGGTTCACAACTGCAGAGGCCCAGATGTGAAATAATAAAAAGAAAGCCCTGAGAAGTGACCCCATTTGGAAACTACACCCCTCAAGGCATTTTCACCCCACAGGTCTTATCCATAAATGATTCCCTAGATATGCCATTTCAGTAACAAATATGTCATGCCCAGTTTCTGCCACACACACCCCAAAAATTATTAAAAGGGTTCTCCCGGGTATGAAGATGCCATATATGTGGAAGTAAACTGCTGTTTGGGCACATTGCAGGGTTCAGAGCGGAGGGAGCGCCATTTGGCTTTTGGAGAGCAGATTTTGCTTGTTAGTAGATTTGTTTGATTATTGCTGGTGTTTCCATTTATAATGTGGGGGTACATGTAATCTGGGCAGAGTACATCAAGGGCATAGTCAGGTGGCATGATAATGGGGTAAAAAAACAATAAAATGATCCATAGATGAGTCATTTCTTATCCCCCTTTTGGTCCAGACTCCGCACCTTTGCAGTTTGGTATAATACGGGCACCCTCGCTTCCAGCAGATATGTTTGGGCCCTCCCCTTCCTGGTTCCCTAATTTGAGGGCCCTGATAAATCGTATCTTGAAACAGATGAAATGTTCCCCTCTGATCTGCACAACTGCATGTTTTTATTTCCTGACTTATTGGAGCCTTAACTAATTTTATTTTTTTCATAGACGTAGTGGTATATGAGGGCTGTTTTTTTTGCTGGACGAGCTGTAGTTATTATTGGTACCATTTTGGGGAACATGCAACTTTTTGATCACCTTTTATCCTATTTTTTGGGAGGCCAGGTAAACAAAAAAATTCAATTCTGGCATAGTTTTTTTAGTTTTTTTTATACAGCGTTTACCAAGCATTATAAATTACATGTTAACTTTATTCTGCGGGTCCGTACGATTCTGGCGATACCTAATTTATAGTTTTTATAGGTACCATTTTTGTATACGTGCAACTTTTTGATCACTTTTTATTCCAATATATGTAGGTCAAAGTTTTCAAACTTTTTTTTCCACTTTTTTTTCCACTTTTTTTTCCACTTTTTCTCAAGTCCCACTAGGGGACTTGACGGTCCAACTCTCAGCTTTATTTTTTTCCTACGTAGTGCAATGTATTAGATCTGTCAGTTATTCACTGACAGCAAGCCGATTAGGCTTTGCCTCCCGGCAGGGCCTAATCGGCTTCCGTAATGGCAGAGCAGGAGGCGATTGTGTCTCCTGTTGCCATAGCAGCAGTCGCCAGTCCTGATTGCCTGTCAGGGCTGGCGATCTGCTAGCAACCGCTAAGATGCAGCAATCGCTTTCGATTGCTGCATCAAAGGGGTTAATGGCAGGGATCGGAGCTAGCCAAGGTGCAGATGTGACATTCAGGTTAGGGATTTGCAGTATTGAAGTTGTATTGTGCTCCCCTTGGAGCACTGTGCAAAGGCAAAACTCCTTTATTGGAATGATGTGTAGATGGTTGGTACTCTATTTGGGTGCGCAGGCTTACTTTGTTGTGTTCTCACTTGGCTATGTCGGCATTAATGAGTGAAATGTATACAGTACCTTAGGAAAATACATTGTGAGAAAAAGATGATAACAGGAGCGCTCCCTAGAGTAATACCTTGACAAAAAAAATGTAAACTAGTCTTCTCACCTTGTGAACCCCTTGGTTTTTTTCGTTATCAAAATTTTTTATTCGAAAATAAACAGAGCAGATAAAACAGTACACAAAATTGCAAAAGTTGGCACGCAGTGCAATACAATAAAGTCAAACTGTAAGAAATGTTACAGAAACATATGAGTAGTTGTAGGAGGTAGCCTCCCAAACATCAAAAGAATAGGAAGTAAAATAATAAAATCTAATGGTAAGTAACAATACCATAACCACAGCAAAAGTAGTGCAATATTTAGGGAAACCAGTCCCAAAAACGATTAGTAATGACACGGTTAAGTGCAAATTCTAACACAAAGTTACATAAACACAAGACAACAAAGGGGAACACATACGGACAAAAGCACACAGAATTTGGCGAGATGAGTGTTCAATAGAGGCCATCCAACCAAAGAGGCAGATCAGGACCCCCCCGGAATCCGGACCATACTGACCAAGTTCGAACAAAAATCTCGGACTTACCACGATCAGCAGACATCAGCTCCTCCATCCTCATAATCCCATTCAGCTCCTTTACCCATTCCTCCAAAGAAGGCACAGTACTAGACTTCCAATGACGTGGAATTACCGTTCTAGCTGCAGTCAGAAAATGTCTAAAGATCCCGTTTTTGAGGTATGGGAGTGATCCAGGAATCATGGAAAGCAATCCAACAGAAGGCGAGGTAGGAACGTCAGTGCCAAAAAGCTTATTGCCAAGATTAAAAAAAAATTCCCAGAAGGGACGGAGCTTGGGGCAATCCCACCAAATGTGCAACATGGTTCCAGGAGCCTCCCCACACCTCCAGCAAGCTGCAGACACATCAGGAAATATCCTATGTAGAAAGGAAGGACAGCGGTACCATCTGGTAAGGATTTTATACTTTTTCTCCTGAGCAAAACAGGAAGTCGGTAACTTATGAGCCAGGAAGAAAGAAGTTCCCCACTCCTCCTCAGAATATTGAACCCCCATTTCCTCATCCCAAGCTCTGGTGAATGTTAACTGAGAGGAGGAGTAACCAGGTTGGAGGATCCCATGTAAATAGGACAGCACATGAGAAGGAGCAGAAGTCAAAGACAGATAATGTTCCAGAGGAGTCTTACCCTGTAGCAACACAAGACAGTCACCCATGGAAGAAAGATAGGAACGTAGCTCAAAATAGTACCACCATATTGATCGTCTCCCCGGGCAGGCCTCAGAAACAGCAGCAAGCGACAAAATTGCACCGTCAGGTGTAAGGGTCTGAGCCAAATATCCGCCATCCTGTCTCCCCCAACAGAGGAATGTGTCCACACCCACCGCCGGAGGGAAGGAAGGATTATCAAACAGAGGAGTCAAAGGACCCGGACGGTGAGCAATGTCCAGGGCACCAATGATCCGCTCCCATACCACAAGAAAATGACGTGTGAGGAAAGGCAGAGAGGACGTTGGTCGCTGTACACCAGACAACCAAGGTAAAGAGGACAAGGCAAGAGAGGACATATTATTCACGATTCGCACCCATTGCTTACCCGCAGCCGCACGGTACCAATCCACCAACCTCATGAGGATCGCAGCATGATGGCAGCGCTTAAAGTCCGGCAAGCCCGCACCTCCCTCCACCTTGGGCCTACTGAGAATAGAATATCTAATCCGAGGCCGAGAAGAGCAGACAAATGTGTGGGGATATATATCCCTAAATATTTTAAAGATGCAGTTACCCACTTAAACGGGAAAACCCGAGCGAGATGAGCAGCTAGAGGGGCGTCCAGAGATACATTCAGCACCTCCAATTTAGAATAATTGACCTTGAAGTTACTCAAGTGACCAAATCGCTCAAACTCCCCAGTCAAAGATGGCAAAGAAATCATAGGAGTCGTAAGGTACACTAGAAGATCATCAGCGTACAGTGCTAACTTGTGATGCTGAGCACCAACACATATGCCCTTAATGCTAAGGTTAGTCCGCAGTGCCACAGCCAGGTGTTCCATGACTAACACATATAACAGAGGCGAAAGTGGACACCCCTGTCTTGTTCCATTTGTAATAGACAAAGAATCAGACAAAAGACCATTAACCCCTTCCCGCACCTTGACGTTAATGCACGTCAATGTGTGCAGTCACTTCGCGCACCTTGACGTGCACTAACGTCAGTGCTTTGACAGTTAACCGCCGCGCGGCACTACATCTCAGCGGCAGTTAACTGTGCAGGGTGTCAGCCCTGCTCTCCCCGTTGCCGATCAGCGGCCTGTCGCCGCTGAAATCGACAATTAACCCCTTCGATGCGGTGGTCGATTGCGATCACCACATTGAAGAGGTTTACAGCGGATCGGCAGCCCCCCACATGCATTTGCGGGGGCTGGCGATCCTTATCACGGCAACCAGAGGCCAGACAATGACCTCCGGGTTGCCATGTACGGAAGCCTCGGAGGATCAGCCTCCGGCCGGTCCTCCGATGTTTCCTGTTAGTGTGACTGTCACGTCACAATGACAGTTAGAACACATTACACTACATGTGTAGTGTAATGTGTTCCAGCAGCGATCAGAGCTGCAAGTCTAAGTGTCCCCTAGTGGGACAAGTGAAAAAAGTAAAAAAAAGATATTAAAAATGTTTTTAAAAAGTGTAAAAATAAAAGTTAGAAGTGACATAAACAAAGAAAGCTTTTTTTCCTATAATAAGTCTTTTATTATAGGAAAAAAATTAACACGTTAAAAAAAGAACACATATTTGGTATCACCGCGTTCGTAACGACCCCAACTATAAAACTGTAATATTATTTTTCCTGCACGGTGAACACCGCAAAAAAAAATTAACGAAAACCAGTGCCCGAATCACAATTTTTTGGTTATCACCCCTCCCAAAATATACAATAAAAAGTGATCAAAAAGTTGCATGTACGCCAAAATGGTACCAATACAAACTACAACCCGTCCCGCAAAAAATCAAGCCCTTACACTGCGTTTTTGACTGAAAAATAAAAAAGTTGTCGCTCTCAGGATATGGTGACACAAAAAATAATTAATTTTATAAATAAGTGATTTTATTGCACAAACGCTGCAAAACATAAAAAAAATATATACATCTGGTATCGCCGTAATCGTACCTTCCCGCAGAATAAAATATAATTGTAATTTATAGCCCAGGGTGAACGCCGTGAATAAAAGAATAAAAAACATTGTCAGAATTGATGGTTTTTGGTCACTTTGCTTGCCAAAAAATGGAATAAAACGTGATCAAAAAAATTTCTGGTACCCCAAAATGGTACCAATGAAAACGACAGATTGTTCCGCAAAGAATAAACCCTCACACCGCTCCGGTGGAGAAAAAATAAAACAGTTCTGGCTCCCAGAATATGGCGATGCAAAATGTGCAGAGTGTCCAAAAGCGGATAAGATTGGGCGCCATTTATCAGTGCGACACATATCTGCGGATAATTATTTATTTACTGCATTATTATACCCTCTTATTATACCCTGATGTACCCCGCACAGATAACATTTACCCTGATGTACTCTGCACAGATAACATATGCCCCCACATTATAAACTGAAACACCAGTAAAACCCCAAACAGAACTACTACCAAGCTACATCTGCGCCCCAAAAGCCAAATGCTGCTCCCTCCCTTCTGAGCCCTGCAGCATGCACAAACACCAGTTTACGTCCATAGATATGGCATCGCCATACCCGGGAGAACCCGGTTAATATTTTATGATGTATTTGTCTTCAGTGGCACAAACTGGGCATAACATGTAGTGCACTAAAATGGCATATGAGTGGAAAATTGTAATTTTCACTCTGCACCATCCGCTGCACATTAACCCCTGCGCGCACCACGACATAGCATGTCGTAGTGTGGGGGGTGATGTATGGAGCGTCTCACGTGAAAAATAAAGCATTTAAAACGGCAAAATCACTGTTTTTTGGTCACCTTGGCTCTACCTAAAAATGTAATAAAAAGTGCTCAAAAAGTTGTATGTACCAAAAAATGGTACCAATAAAAACGACCGCTCGTCCCTCAATAAATAAGCCCTCATCCCGCTCTATTGACTGAAAAATAAAAAAGTTGTGGCTCTTGGAACGCGGGGAGGAAAAAACGAAAAAGGAAAAGAAAAAAATGGATCAGTCCAGAAAGGGTTAATTACTTTCTAATGAAAAACCATTTATGCCCACACGTGGGGTATTGCCGTACTCGGGAGAAATTGCTTTACAAATGTTGGGCAGCTTTTACCCCCTTTATCCTTTGTGAAATTGAAAAAATGCAACATTTTAGTGGAAGAAATGTCGATATTCATTTTCACAGCCTAATTCTAATAAATCCTGCAAAAGACTTGTGGGGTCTAAATGCCCACTATATCTATATCCCTAGATAGATTCTTTAAGTGGTGTAGTTTCCACTTTTGGGGGGTTTCCACTGTTTTGGCCTCTCAGGGGTTTTGCAAATGCGACATGGCACCCAAAAACCATTTCAGCTAAATTTGAGCTCCAAAAGACAAATAGCGCTCCTTCCCTTCTAAGACCTGCTGAGGGTCCAAACAGCAGTTTATTACCATATGGCATATTTCCGTAATCGGGAGAAATTGTTTTACAAATGTTGGGGTGCTTTTTCTCTTTTATTCCTTGTAAAAATTAAAAATGGCTACCTTTTTTCAGAAAAAAAGTAGATTTTTACCTTTACAGAATAATTGCAGTGAATTCAGCAAAACAACTGTGGGGTCAAAATGATAACTTTACCCTTAGAAAAATTCCTTGATGAGTGTAGTTTCCAAAATGGGGTCACTTTCCGGGGGTTTACACTATTTTGTTCCCTCCAGTGCATTTCAAACGCGACACGGCACTGAAAACTATTCCAGCAAAATCAGAATTTCAAAATCCAAATGGTGCTCCTTCCCTTCTGAGTCCTGCTGTGGGTCCAAACAGCAGTTTATTACCACATATGGGGTATTGCTATAATCGAGAGAAATTGCTTTACATATGTTGCGGTGTTTTTTCTCTTATATTCCTTGAAATAATAAAAAATTTCTACGTTTTTTCAGAAAAAAAGTAGATTTTCATCTTCACATACTAATTCAAATAAATTTAGCAAAAAAACCTGTGGGTTCAAAATGCTAACTATACCCCTAGATAAATTCCCTGAGGGGTGTAGTTTCCAAAATGAGGTCACTTTTGGGGGTTTTTATTGTTTTGGCCCCACAAGACCTCTTCAAACCTGACATGGTACCTAAAATATATGTTAAAAAAAAGGAGGCCCCAAAATCCACTAGGTACTCCTTTGCTTCTGAGGCCTGTATTTCAGTAAATTACTGCACTAGGGCCACATGTGGGATATTTCTAAAAACTGCAGAATCTGGGCAATAAATAATAAGTTACATTTCTCGGGTAAAACCTTCTGTGGTATAGATTTTTTTTTATTACAAATGAATTTTGTAAAGCAGAGCTCCCTAAGCTGTCAGGAAGCGCCAAGGCACTTCTGGATTCTCCACTCACGTTGGAGGAATTGGAAGAAGCGGTCAAACAGATGGCTAATGATAAGGCACCTGGGGCGGACGGGCTACCAGTTGAAATATATAAAAAATACTCTGAGGTGCTCTTGCCCAAATTATTAGAAGTATTTCATTATTCATTGGATTGTGGTTCTTTGCCGGCTTCTATGCAAGAAGCCATTATTGTGGTCTTGCCAAAACCCGGGAAAGATCCTCAATTAGCTGATTCTTATCGACCGATTTCATTATTAACATCTGACATTAAGATTCTGGCAAAGGCATTAGCCCTGCGGTTGAATGGCGTTCTTTCTACCATTATACACCCGGATCAGACCGCTTTTATGCCTGCTAGGTCGACAGCCATGAATTTGAGACGTTTATTTTTAAATCTTCAGCTGAGGGCAGACAATGTAGGCGAAAGAGCAATTTTTTCACTGGACGCTGCCAAAGCGTTTGACAGTGTGGAATGGCAATATCTTTGGTGCACCTTGGAGGCTATGGGTTTTGGACCATCTTTTATAGCATGGATTAAGGTCCTGTATTCTTGCCCTACAGCCAGAATACAGGCAAATGGAGGATTGTCTCCCCGGTTTGCTCTTGAAAGAGGGACTAGACAGGGATGCCCATTATCGCCCCTCCTGTTTGCCGTGGCAGTAGAGCCCTTGGCAGCGCGCATACGTCTGTCTGATGATATTAAGGGCTTCTTGTATGGCTCGGTGCAAGAAAAGGTAGCGCTTTATGCAGATGATATGCTTCTATACTTGGGGGATATGGGTGGCTCTCTGGCAGAAACAATATCCCTAATTGAGAAATTTGGGGCATTGTCTGGGTTTAAAATAAATTGGGATAAATCCCATCTGCTCCCTGTGGATTCAAAGTGTTCTATACCAGGGGTGCATGGGGTACCTGTAGGATGCGTTAAACATCTTAAATATTTAGGGATCAAGATCTCGACCTCCCCTTCTGAATATGTTGCTCTCAATTTGCAACCCCTTCTGGTCAAATTTAAAATGAAAATAATGGCTTGGTGTAAATTATATCTGACAGTTGTGGGTAGGGTCAATCTTATTAAGATGATCCTAATGCCACAATTATTGTATATTTTACATAACTCCCCTGTATGGATCTCATTACGCAATTTTTATTACATTAATGCACTTTTTAGGGACCTAATATGGCGGAAGGGTCGCTCAAGAATTAGATTAGAAATTCTACAGCGCGCAAAGCATGACGGCGGTCTGGCCCTACCCAACCCTTGGATATATTTTCTTGCCTCCCAATGTCAGCACTTTAAGGGGTGGGGGGAAATTATATCAAAGGGATCCAATGGATCGATTCTACAGGCACAGTTTGGACCATCTGTTTTATTCTCAGTATTGGAGGCAGGTCACTCTATGTTGGCGGGCAGGAATACGCCCACATATACACTAATGCGTAAAGTATGGGATAAAGTCCGAGCTATTAGAGATATGGGGGTTTGCACAATTTTTACACCTTTATGGGGGAATAAGGCACTTCCGGAATTCTTCTCTCTTCAAGGATTTGAGGGTTGGAAAGCAAGAGGCATCCTTTATGTCTCACAGTTGCTCCAGGAGGATGTATTTAAAACTTATCAACAGATCCAAGAGGAGTTTGAATTATCTCGAAATTCCCTCTATCAATACTTACAGATAAGACATGCTTTTGATGCCCAGAAGAAGGCGGTGGATTTGGCAATACACGCAGATGGGGTGTTGTCTGTTTTACATACCGGGAGTGTTACATCGGGGGTTATTTCACATATTTATCAGTTGTTGATCAGTAAATTTTTTGATAAATACCCCCTGATGGCTTCTAAAAAATGGGAAAGAGATATGGGTCCCATCTCTGAAGAACAATGGATAGATATTATGAAAGCAGTTTTGAATACTTCTCTTATTGAGGCTGGGCGCCTTTCTCAATTATATATTATCCATAGAGTATACAGGACTCCTAAATTTCTTTTTCATATTGGGGTAAGGAGTGACTCAAAATGCCCCAGATGCGCGGAAGAGGGGGCTGACCATATGCATATGTTGTGGTCCTGTCCACAGTTAACCACGTACTGGATGGATGTACTAAAGGTGATTCAGGAGGCCTATGGACCTGTGTTGCAAGGGACTCCTATGGAATGCGTTTTGGGATGTATTATGGACACCCCAACCTCTACTTTGGAGTGGTTGGCTATTTTAAGGTTGCTATATATATCTAGAAAACTAATTGCCCTACATTGGATACAAGGTGCCCCGCCGACTATGAGCGAATTCATTGCAAAAGTGAATAAAATGATTGTATTGGAAAAGGTTGTCTATGTAAAGCGCAAAACGCTTAAAAAATTTGAATCCATATGGGGACCATGGGTAGGGGTAATGGAATCTGTATTATAAAATTTATTCAGGGACTCTGTATGACTGCCAGCCTTTACACGGTATTGGGGTTATGTATATAGATGTGGGATAAGGAGAAGGGGGGAAATAGAGAGGATTAAATATCTGCCATATATTATATCTGTTTTGTATTATACATGCTTGTACATGATTAAGCTACTTGACATTTGGAAAATGATCTGTCCCATGTACCTTGTATTTTGTGAATAATGTATTCGATATTTGGTACAATTTCTATTTCATATACTATCTAATTTGGAATTTTGTGACGGTGCCTGGGGGGAGGGTTTTGGATAGGGTTTGTTTAGTATGTTTTGTACTATATAATTTTGAAACTTCAATAAAAAAAGTATCTGATTTTAAAAAAAACAAATGAATTTTGTAAAAAAAAAATGAAATTTGTAACTTTCACCTCTACTTTGCTTTAATTCCTGTGAAACGCCTAAAGGGTTAAAACACTTTATGAATGCTGTTTTGAGTACTTTGAGGGGTGCAGTTTTCAAAATGGGGTGATTTATGGGGACTGCCTAATATATAAGGCCCTCAAAGCCACTTCAGAACTGAACTGGTCCTTGTAAAAATCGCCTTTTGAAATTTTCTTGAAAATATGAGAAATCGCTGCTAAAGTTTTAAGTCTTGTAATGTCCTAGAAAAATAAAAGAATGTTCAAAAAATGATGCCAAACTAAAGTAGACATATGGGAAATGTTAACCAGTGACTATTTTGTGTGGTATTACTATCTGTTTTACAAGCAGATACATTTAAATTTAGAAAAATGCAAATTTTCTTCAAATCTTGGTGTTTTTTACAAATAAATATTAAATTTATCGACCAAATTTTTTCCCTAACATAAAGTACAATATGTCACGAGAAAACAATCTCAGAATCACTTGGATAGGCAAAAGCATTCTGGAGTTATTACCACATAAAGGGACACAGGTCAGATTTGAAAAATCGGCTTCGTCCTGAAGGCCAAAATAGGCTCAGTCCTGAAGGGGTTAAGGATAATTGGTGTTGAAAAAAATCTTTGTATACTTAACCGCCATTTGATTAACAAGGAATGTGATGGGGGAGGGACCCGTTGGTATGGACAGTTAGGTGTCATCTGTAAAAGCCGTGAACATTGACAGGTATTATTAATTATTAGACCATATTAAATTCTGCCGATAATTTCATAGATTCTTTTACTAATAATGGAACATTAATTCTTTTTTTATGTTCAGACCTTTAGGAAACCTGGTTTTTAGTGTAAATATCCAGTATGCTTCTCGTGATAAGATTTTATGTTTGATGTTCCCCCCTCTGGTTGGAGTTTTGACTTTTTCTATGGCATAACATCTCAGACTTATAATTGATCTATTATGGAAGGTTATGAAAAGTTTTGCAACATTAGTGATGTTAGTGAGGTTAGGATTTCTTATATAGCCCAAATGTTCTAGTATCCTAGCTTTAAATTTTCGGCTGGTGCAACCTACATACATTAGATTGCATTTGATGCACTCCACAATGTATATTACTGCCTCACTGTTGCAATTAATGTAAGTTTGAATTGAAAAATTTGTATTGTTATCTGAATCTCTGAAGTTCTTAGTAGGCTTAGCATATGAACAGATTTTGCATGGATGCGAGCCGCATTTAAAGAAACCCGTATATTGAAGCCATGTCAGTTTGGTAGTGTTTGAGGAAAATATAGAAAGAGACAACAGGTCACCTAAGGAAGGAGCTTTTCTGGATACAACACGGCAACCATCTTTCAAAATATCTGACAGGGCCTCGTCTTCCATTAGGATGGCTAAATTTTTATGGACGATTTTCTTGATTTCATTAAACTGACTACTGTGTTTTAACACCAAAGTAGGTACGTTTAGACCAGTATTTTTATTATTAGGTTTTGCCTCTAGAAGTAGATCTCGGGGCTTTTTTTCTACAATGGAGGTTGCTCTTTTGAGGGTCCATTCTGCATACCCTCTTTTGCGTAGTCTCCTACAAATTTGCTGTTGTTCCACCCGGTAATTGGGGTCATTACTACAATTTCTTTTTGCTCTGTACATTTCTCCCACTGGGATTGATGAGATGGTTTGTCTAGGGTGACCGCTTGTTGCATGCAAGATAGTGTTCCCTGAAATCGGCTTACGATATGTTTTAGTGTTGATTATTTCCCCTGCATGTCCTTTGAGTTCTAGGTCCAGAAACTGGATAGTATCTTTTTGTGAAGAATAGGTAAATTTCAAGTTGAGTTGGTTATTAAGATAATTGATGAAATTTGGGATATCTGACATATTGCCTTCCCATATAAATAGCAGGTCGTCTATATACCTTGCATACCAGTTAATAGATCTGCCAAAAGGATTATCACTAGAAAAAATGAAAAGTTCCTCCCACAACGCCATCACAAGACTTGCCAGAGAAGGGGAGAATTTAGCTCCCATTGATACTCACTTAAGTTGTAGGTAAAACAACCCATCGAACTGGAAGAAATTGTGTGTCATCAGGAAGACAAGGACCTCAAGTATATATGATTGTAGCTCATAGCTGTAAGTGCTGTGTTTAAAAAGATGATATTCTAGTGCCCTATGGGCTATTTCGTGTGGAATGCTGGTATAAAGTGAGGTCACATCACAGCTCAGCCATGCAAATTTATTTTCCCATCTTTTTTTGTGAAATGAGCATAAAACATCTCTGGTGTCACGTAAATGGCCCAGGGTTCTTAATGCAAGGGGTTTTAACAAGGAGTCTAGCCATTCAGATAGTTTTTCTGTGAATGATCCTATCCCTGATACTATGGGGCGCATAGGTGGGGGGGTTTATGCCTTTATGTGTCTTGGTCAATGCGTGCATGATTGGAATTGAGGGACATTGGACCATAATATATTCTGCTTGCTTACTTGTTAATACGCCACTACCTAAACCATCGTTTATCCGTTTGTTGAGCTTTTTTTGGAACATAGATGTTGGATTGCACGTTAGTTTTTTATATGTGTCTGTATCTGCTATTAGTTTCAAAATTTGGGTCTTATACATTTCCCTATCTAACACAGTGATACTGCCCCCTTTTCCCGACATCTTAATAATGATATCCTTATTATTTTTTAACGATTTTATTTGCCATATTCAGCTCATTAGAGATATTAAAGTTCTTATTACAACACTACGAATTTTTGGATAGTTGCTGGAGATCCTTTTCAATTGCCCATTGAAATCTGTCCATAGAGTCTATCCTGGATGCCAGAGGATGGAAGCTTGGATTTTTTGTGACAAAGTCCGGGGAAAAATGAATATTTCTTGTAGGAAGTTCTGGTTTCAGACTCTCTAAGCATTGGATTGCCCTATGTTCCTCAAACGATAGTAATCTATGGTCGTGGATATTTGTATTGGGTTCTTTGAGATTATAATCTTCGGAGTCTGTTGTCATTTGGGAGCGTGTTGTAGAAATGCCTCTTTACTGTTAAATTCCTTACAAATCGATTAATGTCCAGAAGTGTGTTGAAAGTATTGAACGTACGATTAGGGGCAAAATTGAGGCCCAACGAAAGAACCTTGACTTGTGTGGAGTTAGTTCGGATGAGGAAAGGTTGATCACATTAATGCTGGGTGTGGGTTCCTGCGGTTCCGTAGGCGACGGTTTTGTTCCTGATCTGTTTGGGTGATGTTTCCTACCGCCTCTCCTTCCCCGTTTTTTTACTTCCTTGACTTGCTGACTGATTGGTATCCTTGGGAATATAGGATCCTAGAGTTATCACTATCTGAGGCTTCATTTATTCCTTCGATTGAATCAGGTTCAGAGGAGCTAAAACTGACTCTGTTCAGACTGCTGCCGGATCTTCTCTCCTGTCTGCGATTTTTTAAGATGGGTCTCATTTTGTTGTGTACTTTGTCTCTTTTATTCCAATCATACACCTCCTTGTTTGCATAGTCCCTGAGGTCTCGTTGGAATTTATTTTTCTCAGTTTCAGCTATGGATTTATTTAATTTTTCCAAGTGTAGAGAAGTACGTTGTTCCAGTATAGTAAAGTCGGGTGAGCTGGAGGAAGCATTAATTTGTTCTTTTAGAGCAGAAATGTCAGTTTCCAATTTGTGTCAATTTGGCCTCCTCTTGTCTGGTAATTAGTTCCATTAGTTTTATAGAACATTCTGTTAATATAAAATTCCAGTGTGTGCTGAATTCTTCAGAGTAGGTAAAAGTAGAACTTTTTCTTAAACGTAGACCCCTTGGGATCATTTGTTTTGTAATATAATTACGTAAAGTCGTCAGGTCCCACCATATCTTAGCCTCCTGTACTGATAGTTTCTCTAGATCATGGAACATTTCCTGTAATGCACGATCACCTCCTTCTGGAGTATCATAATTGCCAAACACTTGGGCGGCCATTTCCACTCTGGAACATTGTGTATCTTGAGACATGGTTATTACTTGTTGTATATATATATACAGTGAAGGAAATAAGTATTTGATCCCTTGCTGATTTTGTAAGTTTGCCCACTGTCAAAGACATGAACAGTCTAGAATTTTTAGGCTAGGTTCATTTTATCAGTGAGAGATAGATTATATTAAAAAAAAAAAAACAGAAAATCACATTGTCAAAATTAGCTATATTTATTTGCATTGTGCACAGAGAAATAAGTATTTGATCCCCTACCAACCATTAAGAGTTCAGCCTTCTCCAGACCAGTTACATGCTCCAAATCAACTTGGTGCCTGCAATAAGACAGCTGTCTTAAATGGTCACCTGTATAAAAGACTCCTGTCCACAGACTCAATTAAACAGTCTGACTCTAACCTCTACAACATGGGTAAGACCAAAGAGCTTTCTAAGGATGTCAGGGACAAGATCATAGACCTGCACAAGGCTGGAATGGGCTACAAAACCATAAATAAGACGCTGGGTGAGAAGGAGACAACTGTTGGTGCAATAGTAAGAAAATGGAAGACATTCAAAATGACTTTCAATCGACATCGATCTGGGGCAACATGCAAAATCTCACCTCGTGGGGTATCCTTGATCCTGAGGAAGGTGAGAGCTCAGCCGAAAACTACACTGGGGGAACTTGTTAATGATCTCAAGGCAGCTGGGACCACAGTCACCAAGAAAACCATTGGTAACACATTACGCCGTAATGGATTAAAATCCTGCAGTGCCCGCAAGGTCCCCCTGCTCAAGAAGGCACATGTACAGGCCCGTCTGAAGTTTGAAAATGAACATCTGGATGATTCTGAGAGTGATTGGGAGAAAGTGCTGTGGTCAGATGAGACTAAAATTGAGCTCTTTGGCATTAACTCAACTCGCCGTGTTTGGAGGAAGAGAAATGCTGCCTATGACCCAAAGAACACCGTCCCCACTGTCAAGCATGGAGGTGGAAACATTATGTTTTGGGGATGTTTCTCTGCTTAGGGCACAGGACTACTTCACCGCATCAATGGGAGAATGGATGGAGCCATGTACCGTCAAATCCTGAGTGACAACCTCCTTCCCTCCACCAGGACATTAAAAATGGCTCGTGGCTGGGTCTTCCAGCACGACAATTACCCGAAACATACAGCCAAGGCAACAAAGGAATGGCTCAAAAAGAAGCACATTAAGGTCATGGAGTGGCCTAGCCAGTCTCCAGAATTTAATCCCATCAAAAACTTATGGAGGGAGCTGAAGATCCGAGTTGCCAAGCGACAGCCTCGAAATCTTAATGATTTACAGATGATCTGCAAAGAGGAGTCGGCCAAAATTCCATCTAACATGTGTGCAAACCTCATCATCAACTACAAAAAACGTCTGACTGCTTTGCTTGCCAACAAGGGTTTTGCCACCAAGTATTAAGTCTTGTTTGCCAAAGGGATCAAATACTTATTTCTCTGTGCACAATGCAAATAAATATATATAATTTTGACAATGAGATTTTCTGTTTTTTTTAATATAATCTATCTCTCACTGGTAAAATTAACCTAGCCTAAAAATTCTAGACTGTTCATGTCTTTGACAGTGGGCAAACTTACAAAATCAGCAAGGGATCAAATACTTATTTCCTTCACTGTATATATATATATAACCGAAATTCCAGTTAAGTTTGAAAAATTTGTATTTTAAAGCCAGAAGAAAAAATATATATATAAAGAAAAATTGTTGTACTTTAATAACTCTGTGAGTATATTAGTATGTTATAGAACTCTTTAACATTCGGGATATGGTCAAAATACAATTGTGCTTTTGTATTGTGAACCCTATATAACGGGCAGTAGGTGTGCACGGATGGATGCAGCCGTATAGCTATACAAACAAACAGTGGGAGGGATCCTCCAGCTCACCTTGATGCAAGTTTTAGACAGAAGAAAAATGGGCAAAAGTAGATGGTCCAGCGCAGTCAAGTTTAAAACAGAACGTAGTTCCAATTTTATTTGGATGGTTAAAACAAGATCATTCCCGAATGCAAGGGTGAAAATGTAGGTAAAGTGCCTACGCGTTTCAGATGTATACCACGTTCTTCCTCATGGCTTTAATGCTAACAACTATTTATCAGAACGAGGTTTATATCCGTTGCCAACAGGTGAAAATTAGTGCTGTCACAGCAAGGTGGTGCTGTCCAGAAAAGTAGTGTTGAACTAAGGAGACGACTTAGGAACATCGGCAGTCTATAAATAAAAGCTATCCAGCACAGTGGAGCTGTCCATCAAAAGTGGTGCTGAAACAGAGAGCCGGTGTCCTCAGGGTTCTTCCTCTTTGCTGGTGCATGCGGATGGGTCAGCATTGTCCAGATATCAATTTATTGCTGTCTTTAAGAAATGCGTACAAGGTTTGGGCCTTTCACATCTGGATTACAGCTCACATTCTTTTAGGATTGGAGCCGCTACTGAGGTTTCTTGTTTTGGGCTCGACACTGCTTCAGTTAAGAGGATTGGCCGCTGGGAGTCCAGCCGTTTTCGTTCCTATGTTAGGCCGCATTTGCTGGAATTTTGATTTCTTTATCTTGGGTTTATTTTGGGTGGGGATGTCATTCTTGTTCTGTTTCACTAATTTTCTGTTGCTTTCAGGTTCTGCAAAATGTGTGGTTTGGCTTCTTGGCCATTCCTATATTTACTGGGCTGAAAGGCGTGCCCGTGTGCGTCCGAATGGTAGGTATTTGGATTTAGATAAGGATGAGGTGGAGGTACACTGGTTCGGAGTTCGTGGCCTGACCTGGGATCAGGTAAGGCCTTTGTTTCAGGATGCGGTTAGGTCCTGGGGTCTACCTGATATTTTGATAATTCATGCTGGGGGTAATGACATCGGGAGTTATCCCATGCGGAACCTCATTAGGAACATTAAGAGGGACTTCTTATGTTTTTTAGACGCCCATCCTGGGCTTTTGATTATATGGTCCGAAATTGTACAGCGGGTAAAATGGCGCAATGCGCAGTCATTGTCGGCGCTGAATAGAACCAGGGATAAGATTAATAAGACAGTGGCCAAGTTTGTTCGCCTCAATGGTGGGTTGGTAGTTCGTCACCCACTGTTGGAGGATCGGGGTGCGTACATTGGAAAGGATGGGGTTCACTTAACAGATGTGGGCCTGGATGTTTTAAATTTTGGCCTCCAAGAAGGCCTGGAGTTGGGTTTTCAAGTGTGGCGGTGCATGAAAATTTAAGGAGTCAAGTTTTCATGCTGTGGCGGGTCCTTGGCAACACTATTTATGTTTTTATATATTGCTGTCTTTGACACAATATATTGGTTTTATTTTAAAGCTATGGATTTGGGCTTCTCTAAGGGGCGGACCCTGGGAAGCGTGGTGCTTTAGCATACCCGTGGTGACGCCACTGTAGCTTATATGGTCACGGCTAGTGGTTTAAGGGTATTGCTTTATTTATGTTTTGGAGGTTGTCAAGGACTTAGCCACATAATCTTAATATGTTAATTATGTTTATACTTGTTTTTATATATTCTCAGGTTCTGTAAAAGAAAACATTCAATAAAGCTGTGACAAGCACCTTCCAATTTTAATTGTGTCGTTGTATATTTATTAGATAGGAGAGTGTTTGTGTGGCCCCTTGTCGCCCTTGTACCGTCATGAGTACGCTCTTGCCAAGTGCACCTTTCCCTCAAGAAAGATGACTAGCTCCAGCAAGAGGCTGTGGAGCCAGGAAAGGCTGCATTTCAGTAGCTGTAATGCGCCACAAGGAAGCGTTCAAGAGGCGGG
Source organism: Rhinoderma darwinii (assembly GCF_050947455.1). NCBI lineage: Eukaryota > Metazoa > Chordata > Amphibia > Anura > Rhinodermatidae > Rhinoderma > Rhinoderma darwinii. Next base: position 27,312 of record NW_027461956.1, on the reverse strand, counting down.
TAGAGAGGAGTCTCCCAGCAAGAGAAAGACAAGAGGCTGTGCATGAGACTGAGACAAAGAAGGGAGTCCTGGGACCTTGAGTATGAGACTGCAATTGTTAAGTATGTGCCTCACCTGTGAGAGACTGTAACTACTAAGCTTTGAGCCTGAGGCCCAAGTAACTTTGAAGAGGGCCTGAACTGAGTCTAAGAGGGCCTTCAGAGACTGTCGGAAGAAGGCCCAATTTGTGTGAAAGGAATCTATGTTTTTGTTCAGTTATTTTAGTTGCTTATTTTTCCTGGTGCCGGGAATGACACCAAATAAGGCAAGGGGGCAATGAAAGGTATTGAAGGGAGTCTCCCCTATTCACGAGAGGAGCCGTATGGAGTAATGTAGAGATAGATTTTTCTGTCTCTTTCAATGCTTTTGTGTTATGCATTTTAACACTGTATTTCCTTTATAGGTCCAGGACTAGAGGAGATGAGCGGTCACTATATGCATATATACTTCCATTGTGATGCTGCCACCTAGTGGCCAGGAAGCATTTTTATGTGTTGTTTTAGTCACAGGACCTGTGCTTACATGTTCTGAGCTGTGCAGATGCTCACGCCAGCAAAGCTCACTGCTATGTAACACTGTTCAGACAATGGTGGCTGACCCTGTTTATTGCAGGCACCGGGAAAACCGGCTCGGGCACTGTCTTTATTATTTACTTTAGTGTGCAAAAACAGTGTAGTATGGGCATGTAATCAGTGTCGGAACATTGAATAACTCACAAAGGGGCTGTTTTTAAATTTGATAAAAGGCGACTGTTCCCACCTAATGGGTTCAGGTGCAAGTGCTGCGACCCATAAATCAGCAACTATTGTGCAAACAGGGCTGAGTAGGCCCTGAAGCCAGAGAGGGCCCATTGCTGTGGCGGTGGAGTGCAGGAACCTCTCCACAGATGATTGCTGTGAAAGAGGCAGCAATGGCTGTAACAAGTGGAAGTTGCGTGAAGCCTCCCTGTTATTTAGTTGCTGAGACGATGGGTTACCCCTGTATCAGGGAAGAGTCCGAGCTCTGTCCCAAGGAAACCAAGCTGGTAAAACCCCATTTCCTGCATTGCCTGAAATTGCCGCCATTTTGTGTAATATTTTAAGTGACTGTGCCTCTCTGCTAAGAACAGTTTTTGTATTTCCTTTTGGTCGTTTTGCAAACATTACCGGCCTACTAAAAGAAACCTGCATCAAACCTGGGTTTCTTGTCATCATACTGCCAGTAACAATGCAAGGTCAAATACATTACTCGCCCTCACTAGCCTCCCCTCATGCCAAATTTTATGGCCAAAAGGACCATAACAATTATATTCTATTGGAAATAAAAGGTGGATTTCTGACTTTAGAGAACAGAGGGTAAAATAATAGACATGTTCCTCACCTCTGTACCTGAGATATGGTAAAATTTGTCCTTTAAAAATTAAGCCCTCATATGGCTGTGTCAACGAAAAAATAAAAGAGTTATGACTTTTGGAAGGCGGGAAGTAAGAAAACAAAAGCATAAAAATTAAACTTAGCCTGGTCCTGAAAGGGTTAATCGAAGACTGAATAGCTATTAAAAATGATATTAAAAATAAAAGGGGAGTCCTGACTACAAAACAGCGGGTAAAGAACAGAGATGTTCCTCCCCTCTGTACCTGAGATATGGTTGTGTTATACTAGATATTGTCTATAGAAGATATACATGTTAACCCTTTCAAGACCGAGCTCATTTTGGCCTTCAGGACCAGCCCCATTTTTTCAAATCTGACATGTGTTACTTTATGTGGTAATAACTCCGGAATGCTTTTGCCTATCCAAGTGATTGTGAGATTGTTTTCTTGTGATATATTGTACTTTATATTAGTGGAAAATTTGGTCAATAAATTCATTGCTTATTTGTGAAAAACATCAAAATTTAGAGAAAATTTGCAAAAATTATGATTTTTCTAATTTTAAATGTATCTGCTTGTAGAACAGATAGTAATACCACACAAAATAGTTACTATTTCACATATTCCATATGTCTACTTTATACTTGCATAGTTTTTTGAACATTATTTTATTTTTCTAGGACGTTACAAGGCTTAGTACTTCACCAGCAATTTCTCACATTTTCAACAAAATTTCAAAAGGCGATTTTTACAGGGACCAGTTCCGTTCTAAAACGGCTTTGAGGGCCTTATGTACTAGATAGACCCCATAACCCATATTAAAAACTACACCCCTCAAAGTATTCAAAACAGCATTCAGAAAGTTTCTTAACCCTTTAGGCATTTCACAGGAATTAAAGCAATGTAGAGGGGAAATTGACAAATTGTTTTTTTTTTGCTGCAAATTATTTGTAATACATTTTTTTCTGTAACACAGAAGGTTTTACCAGAGAAACGCAACACAATATTTATTGCCCAGATTCTGCAGTTTTTAGAAATATCCCACATGTGGCCCTAGTGTGAAAAGGGACTGAAATACCGGCCTCAGAAGCAAAGGAGCACCTAGTGGATTTTGGGGCCTCCTTTTTTTAGAATATATTTTAGGCACCATGTCAGGTTTGAAGAGGTCTTGTAGTGCCAAAACAGTGGAAATCCCCCAAAAGTGACACGGTTTTGGAAACTGCACCCCTCAAGGAATTTATCTAGGGGTATAGTTAGCATCTTGACACATGTCTTCTGCTATGTTTATTGGAGTTTGCCTGTGAAAGTGAAAATCTGCTTTTTTTCTGAAAAAATATTAAAAAAAAAGATATTTGCAAGGAATAAAGAATAAAAAGCACTCCAAAACTTGTAAAGCTACTTCTCCCGATTACAGCAATACCCCATATGTGGTACTAAACTGCTGTTTGGACCCACGGCAGAGCTCAGAAGGGAGGGAGCGCCATTTGGATTTTGAAGCGCAGATTTTGCTGGATTGGTTTTCAGTGCCATGTCGCGTTTGAGGTAGCAAAACGGTGTAAACCCCCCAAAAGTGACCCCATTTTGTAGACTACACCCCTCAAGGAATGTTTCTAGGGGTATAGTTAGCATTTTGACCCCACAGTTTTTTTGCTGAATTTAGTGGAATTAGGCCGTGAAGATGAAAATCTACTTTTTTCTGAAAAAACATAGAAATTTTTAATTTTTACAATGAATAAAGGAGAAAAATCACCCCAAAATTTGTAAAGCAATTTGTCCTGATTACAGCAATATGCCATATGTGGTAATAAACTGCTGTTTGGACCCACGGCAAGACTCAGAAGGGAAGGAACAATATTTGGCTTTTGGAGCTCAAATTTAGCTGGAATGGTTTTCGGGTGTCATGTCGCATTTGCAAAGCCTCTGAGGTACCAAAACAGTGGAAACCTCCCAAAAGTCCCTTTAGGGGACTGGAACGAGCGATCATTAGGTCGCTGGTACAATACACTGCAGTACTAATGTATTGCAGTATAATATCATTTTTACAAGCTCCTGTAACAGCGCGATCGCTGTTCCTGTCCATTAGTCCCGGGTGTCAGCTGTAATACACAGCGGACACCTGCAGAATATGGCGCGGGCGCAGCGCATGAGCCCGCTCCATATATAACCCCCCGCACCACGACATGCTATTAAGTCGTGGTGCGCGAAGGCGTTAATGCGCAGCGGATGGTGCAAAGTGAAAATTTAAATTTTCCACTGATATGCCATTTTAACGCACAATATGTTGTGCCCAGTTTGTGCCACTGAAGACAAGTACCTCATACAATGTTGAGCAGGTTCTCCCAGATATAAAATATCATATATGTGGACGTAAGCTGGTGTTTGGGCACGCTGTGGGGCTTAGAAGGGAGGGAGCGCCATTTGGCTTTTGGAGCGCAGAGTTTGCTTGGTAACTGTTCTGTTTGGGGTTTTGCTTTTATTTCAGTTCATGAAGTGGGGGTATGTGTGAATTGGGCAGAGTACATCAGGACATAATAAGAGGGTATAATAATTCGGTAAATAAATAATAATCCGCAGATATGTGGCCAATGTCGCACTGATAAATGGCGCCTGATCTTATCAGCTTTTGGACACTGCATAATTTCTGTCGCTATATTCTGAGAGGCAGAACTTTTTTTTATTTTTTCTTCACCGGAGCCGTGCGAGGACTTATTTGTTGCGGGACAATCTGTAGTTTTCATTGGTACCATTTTAGGGTACATGTGATTTTTTTATCACTTTAAATTAGATTTTTTTTGGCAAGCAAAGTGACAAAAAAACAATTCTGACAATGTTTTTTGTCTTTTTTTTTTACACTTTTCACCGTGCGCTATAAATGAAATTTTACTTTATTCTGCGGGTCGATACGATTACGGCGATACTAGATGTATATAGTTTTTTTATGTTTTGTGGCATTTGCGCAATAAAATTACTCTTCGATTAAATTATTTATTTTTTGTGTCACCATATTCTGAGAGGCATAACTTTTTTATTTTTCAGTCAAAAAAGCTGTGTAAGGGCTTGTTTTTTGCGGGACGGGTTGTCGTTTTTATTGGTACTATTTTAGGGTACATGCGACTTTTTGATCACTTTTTATTCTATATTTTTGGAGGGTTGATGACCAAAAAAAATTGCGATTCTGACATAGTTTTTTAATTAATTTTTTTGCGCTGCTCACCGTTCGGGAAAAATAATATTATCGTTTTATAGTTTTGGTCGTTATGAACGCGGTGATACAAATATGTGTACTTTTTTTAACATTTTAATTTTTTCCCTATAATAAAAGACTTATTATAGGGAAAAAAAGCATTTTTTGTTTTTGTAACTTTTATAACTTGTTTTTACACTTTTATAAAACATTTTTATTACTTTTACTTTTTACTTGAAGACTGGCAGCACTGATCGCTGCTATAATACATTACACCACCTAGGTAGTGTAACGTATTATAAACTGTCAGTGTGACGCTGAGAGTCACACTGACAGGAAGCTTAGGAGGACCGGCCTCCGGCTGGTTCTCATAGGCTGCTGTGCATGGCAGACCCGGGGGCCGTTGTATGGCCTCCGGTTCTGCCTTATAACCGACTGAAGCACCCGCAATCGGTCCCCGGGAAAGTTTGTTGTAGCAACAAACTTTCCAGTTTGTTGTAGTAACAAACTTTCCAGTTCGTTGCTACAACAAGCTTTCCCTGCGATCACATGACTGGGACCTGAACCAATTAGGTCCCGGTCATGACTCCAGGACCAGAGGCAGGGGTTAACAGCGCGATCCGGGTGTCAGCGCTACTCTGAGACACCCGGATCGCGCTTTTAACACCCACCGTGAATTCAAGTCGGCACTGCACAGAGCCCAGCAAATGCCAACGTGAATATACAGTGGGCGGTCGGGAAGCGGTTAAAAACACATATATTCTGATGTATCAGGAAGATACTATCACACCTCTGCGGGTCTAGAACTCATATCTAGCCTGAGTGTTATCAGTAATTAATATAAATATTAATTACCTGTCTTGTGATTCCTTTCTTGCTGCTGACAGGATTATATGTCACGTTCCTTCTTCTCACTGGGATCAGTCATCTGTAAAGAATCAAAGGTGTGATAATATGTTCCTGATACATGTTATAAACACTAAGGGTATGTGCACACGTAGTGACCAAAAACGTCTGAAAATCCAGAGCTGTTTTCAAGGGAAAACAGACCCTGCTTTTCAGACGTTTTTTGACCAACTCGCATTTTTCGCGGCGTTTTTCGCGCCGTTTTTTACGTCCATTTTTGGAGCTGTTTTCATTGGAGTCTATCAGAAAACAGCTCCAAAAACGTCCAAAGAAGTGTCCTGCACTTCTTTTGACGAGGCTGTATTTTTACGCGTCGTTTGACAGCTGTCAAACGACGACGCGTAAATAACAGGTCGTCTGCACAGTACGTCGGCAAACCCATTCAAATGAATGGGCAGATGTTTGCCGACGTATTGTAGCCCTATTTTCAGACGTAAAACGAGGCATAATACGCCTCGTTTACGTCTGAAAATAGGTCGTGTGAACCCAGCCTAATATGTATAACACACTAGGGACATAGTTATTTATCTCAGGTATAATGTACAAATAGAAAATAAAGAAAAAGACGACACTAAGGACCTGTTCACATCACCGCTGCCCTTCCGTTGAGGGATTCCGTCTGAGGTTTCCGTCGGGTTAACCCCTCAAAAATTAAACAAAATAACATGCCCCCCCTTGCCTGTGCTGTATGGCAAACCCCCATTTTATGGTAAAAAGTAGCATAACAAGTGTATTCTATTGTAAGGCCCCTTGGGTGCCTAGAATTATGGAGCTTATGGGTATATTGCTTATATAGTTTAAATTAATGTTTATTATCAATGTAATCTTAAATGGTTAACACAATTATTTTTTCTGAGTCGTTATAAAGGGTTACCTGTGCCTAGTAGGCAACAGTTCTCCAAAAAGATTCAGGATTGTTACCACACAGGGTCCTCAGTGGTGGAGTGAATGCAACGGCGTGGAAATCCACTTATTAAGGGATGGCTGGAGTCTGGCAGCTAGTAACTATTTTCCCAAAGCAAAGGAGCTGAAGAGCCCTTTCCAAAAGCTTATGGACTGTTATTGTTGTCCCATGCTTTTTAGAGGGAAGTGTTATGCTCTAAAAATAGTTCCTCCACCCCCCCCCCCTTCCCTGCATGTGGCATGGCCGGAAGTTCCCGGCTTGCAGTAAAGTGGTCCAGGGATGTGGGACAGCGCTGGTGTAGAGGAAGGAGGAGTCAGTCCTTGTACTGCACCCTCATCTAACAGGTCCATGAGGCAGGGTTCTGCTCTACCCCAGAGGAAGCAGTAGGGGCATGGATGGCTCGAGGTGTGGTGGGAGGAGCAGTCCTGTGATTATAATGTACAGGCAGACTATGGAGGGCAGTCAGTAGCATCAGTGGTGAGACAGGTGTAGACTCCAAAAGGAGTTTATTGCCCCCTCCTTGCTGCTGGTGGGAGAGACCGTTGTCATAGGATATGGACGAAGACTGCCTCCTATTGCATCATTGGGATCTGCAGCTGACCACGGTCAAGAGACTGGTCGTCCAGCTGCTGGAACAATCTTGGAGGCACCCTTGGGTGATGCCAGGATTCCTGTGAGTGGTGAGTCACCTTCATGTTTGGCTGCGTACTCAAGCACAAATGTGTTGACGGATGAGGATTTGTTCTCTGTTTTAAAGGACAACTTGGGCTTGTTTGGGTGGCAAAGGGTGGAGTATAAGCTATGCCAGTAAAGCCAGTACGTTAATACCCCGCCTGACTAGATGGTTTGTACAGATTAACCTTTTGTGGCTTATTATTCTGTGGTGTGGCTCCTCTGGGAATTTACCTGTCCACCAATATAGGGGACAAGATCCACAGACGAGAATTTGTGATATTTGGTTTCAGTGGATCATGTAATGGTGGAGAAAGAGAGAGGGTCTGAGAAAAATTCCAAAGTGGTAAAGACCTGTACGATGTAACCTGTCATTTAAAACGAGATTATGCTTGCCTTGCTGTAAATATCACAGAGACGCTACATAAGGGTCAGGATTGTGAAAATAAAAAAAGTTGTGATAAAAAAAGAATTAATGTTCCATTATTAGTGAAAGAATCTATGAAATTATCGGCAGAATTTAATATGGTCTAATAATTAATAATACCTGTCAATGCTCACAGCTTTTACAGATGACACCTAACTGTCCGTACCAACGGGTCCCTCCCCCATCACATTCCTTTTTAATGAAATGGCGGTTTAGTATACAAAGATTTTTTTCAACACCAATTACCTTTAAAAACCAGTATATAATTCCCTTTTTTCCAGTTCATGTATTGTCTTAAACTGTTTAAATGATGTATTTTTTAGCGTCTATTTATGTTTTAATATCTCGATGTGAGTATTGCAGAGGTTCATATCCGACAGCCTAATAAACAAAAAATAAGCATTAATACTCTATCCACTACTCATGGATAAAATTGGATCATTGTTATCCCTCATCCTATCATTGATAACTATCTATCAAACAATGCTGTAAGTACACAACTTACTATTAGAGCAGTGATGTTCTATCACCGGCTCTCTGTTTCAGCACCACTTTTGATGGACAGCTCCACTGTGCTGGATAGCTTTTATTTATAGACTGCCGATGTTCCTAAGTCGTCTCCTTAGTTCAACACTACTCTGCTGGACAGCACCACCTTGCTGTGACAGCACTAATTTTCACCTGTTGGCAACGGATATAAACCTCGTTCTGACAAATAGTTGTTAGCATTAAAGCCATGAGGAAGAACGTGGTATACATCTGAAACGCGTAGGCACTTTACCTACATTTTCACCCTTGCATTCGGGAATGATCTTGTTTTAACCATCCAAATAAAATTGGAACTACGTTCTGTTTTAAACTTGACTGCGCTGGACCATCTACTTTTGCCCATTTTTCTTCTGTCTAAAACTTGCATCAAGGTGAGCTGGAGGATCCCTCCCACTGTTTGTTTGTATAGCTATACGGCTGCATCCATCCGTGCACACCTACTGCCCGTTATATAGGGTTCACAATACAAAAGCACAATTGTATTTTGACCATATCCCGAATGTTAAAGAGTTCTATAACATACTAATATACTCACAGAGTTATTAAAGTACAACAATTTTTCTTTATATATATATTTTTTCTTCTGGCTTTAAAATACAAATTTTTCAAACTTAACTGGAATTTCGGTTATATATATATATATACAGTGAAGGAAATAAGTATTTGATCCCTTGCTGATTTTGTAAGTTTGCCCACTGTCAAAGACATGAACAGTCTAGAATTTTTAGGCTAGGTTAATTTTACCAGTGAGAGATAGATTATATTAAAAAAAACAGAAAATCTCATTGTCAAAATTATATATATTTATTTGCATTGTGCACAGAGAAATAAGTATTTGATCCCTTTGGCAAACAAGACTTAATACTTGGTGGCAAAACCCTTGTTGGCAAGCAAAGCAGTCAGACGTTTTTTGTAGTTGATGATGAGGTTTGCACACATGTTAGATGGAATTTTGGCCGACTCCTCTTTGCAGATCATCTGTAAATCATTAAGATTTCGAGGCTGTCGCTTGGCAACTCGGATCTTCAGCTCCCTCCATAAGTTTTTGATGGGATTAAAGTCTGGAGACTGGCTAGGCCACTCCATGACCTTAATGTGCTTCTTTTTGAGCCATTCCTTTGTTGCCTTGGCTGTATGTTTCGGGTAATTGTCGTGCTGGAAGACCCAGCCACAAGCCATTTTTAATGTCCTGGTGGAGGGAAGGAGGTTGTCACTCAGGATTTGACGGTACATGGCTCCATCCATTCTCCCATTGATGCGGTGAAGTAGTCCTGTGCCCTAAGCAGAGAAACATCCCCAAAACATAATGTTTCCACCTCCATGCTTGACAGTGGGGACGGTGTTCTTTGGGTCATAGGCAGCATTTCTCTTCCTCCAAACACGGCGAGTTGAGTTAATGCCAAAGAGCTCAATTTTAGTCTCATCTGACCACAGCACTTTCTCCCAATCACTCTCAGAATCATCCAGATGTTCATTTGCAAACTTCAGACGGGCCTGTACATGTGCCTTCTTGAGCAGGGGGACCTTGCGGGCACTGCAGGATTTTAATCCATTACGGCGTAATGTGTTACCAATGGTTTTCTTGGTGACTGTGGTCCTAGCTGCCTTGAGATCATTAACAAGTTCCCCCGGTGTAGTTTTCGGCTGAGCTCTCACCTTCCTCAGGATCAAGGATACCCCACGAGGTGAGATTTTGCATGTTGCCCCAGATCGATGTCGATTGAAAGTCATTTTGAATGTCTTCCATTTTCTTACTATTGCACCAACAGTTGTCTCCTTCTCACCCAGCGTCTTATTTATGGTTTTGTAGCCCATTCCAGCCTTGTGCAGGTCTATGATCTTGTCCCTGACATCCTTAGAAAGCTCTTTGGTCTTACCCATGTTGTAGAGGTTAGAGTCAGACTGTTTAATTGAGTCTGTGGACAGGAGTCTTTTATACAGGTGACCATTTAAGACAGCTGTCTTATTGCAGGCACCAAGTTGATTTGGAGCATGTAACTGGTCTGGAGAAGGCTGAACTCTTAATGGTTGGTAGGGGATCAAATACTTATTTCTCTGTGCACAATGCAAATAAATATAGCTAATTTTGACAATGTGATTTTCTGTTTTTTTTTTTTTTATATAATCTATCTCTCACTGATAAAATTAACCTAGCCTAAAAATTCTAGACTGTTCATGTCTTTGACAGTGGGCAAACTTACAAAATCAGCAAGGGATCAAATACTTATTTCCTTCACTGTATATATATATATACAACAAGTAATAACCATGTCTCAAGATACACGATGTTCCAGAGTGGAAATGGCCGCCCAAGTGTTTGGCAATTATGATACTCCAGAAGGAGGTGATCGTGCATTACAGGAAATGTTCCATGATCTAGAGAAACTATCAGTACAGGAGGCTAAGATATGGTGGGACCTGACGACTTTACGTAATTATATTACAAAACAAATGATCCCAAGGGGTCTACGTTTAAGAAAAAGTTCTACTTTTACCTACTCTGAAGAATTCAGCACACACTGGAATTTTATATTAACAGAATGTTCTATAAAACTAATGGAACTAATTACCAGACAAGAGGAGGCCAAATTGACACAAATTGGAAACTGACATTTCTGCTCTAAAAGAACAAATTAATGCTTCCTCCAGCTCACCCGACTTTACTATACTGGAACAACGTACTTCTCTACACTTGGAAAAATTAAATAAATCCATAGCTGAAACTGAGAAAAATAAATTCCAACGAGACCTCAGGGACTATGCAAACAAGGAGGTGTATGATTGGAATAAAAGAGACAAAGTACACAACAAAATGAGACCCATCTTAAAAAATCGCAGACAGGAGAGAAGATCCGGCAGCAGTCTGAACAGAGTCAGTTTTAGCTCCTCTGAACCTGATTCAATCGAAGGAATAAATGAAGCCTCAGATAGTGATAACTCTAGGATCCTATATTCCCAAGGATACCAATCAGTCAGCAAGTCAAGGAAGTAAAAAAACGGGGAAGGAGAGGCGGTAGGAAACATCACCCAAACAGATCAGGAACAAAACCGTCGCCTACGGAACCGCAGGAACCCACACCCAGCATTAATGTGATCAACCTTTCCACATCCGAACTAACTCCACACAAGTCAAGGTTCTTTCGTTGGGCCTCAATTTTGCCCCTAATCGTACGTTCAATACTTTCAACACACTTCTGGACATTAATCGATTTGTAAGGAATTTAACAGTAAAGAGGCATTTCTACAACACGCTCCCAAATGACAACAGACTCCGAAGATTATAATCTCAAAGAACCCAATACAAATATCCACGACCATAGATTACTATCGTTTGAGGAACATAGGGCAATCCAATGCTTAGAGTGTCTGAAACCAGAACTTCCTACAAGAAATATTCATTTTTCCCCGGACTTTGTCACAAAAAATCCAAGCTTCCATCCTCTGGCATCCAGGATAGACTCTATGGACAGATTTCAATGGGCAATTGAAAAGGATCTCCAGCAACTATCCAAAAATTCGTAGTGTTGTAATAAGAACTTTAATATCTCTAATGAGCTGAATATGGCAAATAAAATCGTTAAAAAATAATAAGGATATCATTATTAAGATGTCGGGAAAAGGGGGCAGTATCACTGTGTTAGATAGGGAAATGTATAAGACCCAAATTTTGAAACTAATAGCAGATACAGACACATATAAAAAACTAACGTGCAATCCAACATCTATGTTCCAAAAAAAGCTCAACAAACGGATAAACGATGGTTTAGGTAGTGGCGTATTAACAAGTAAGCAAGCAGAATATATTATGGTCCAATGTCCCTCAATTCCAATCATGCACGCATTGACCAAGACACATAAAGGCATAAACCCCCCCACCTATGCGCCCCATAGTATCAGGGATAGGATCATTCACAGAAAAACTATCTGAATGGCTAGACTCCTTGTTAAAACCCCTTGCATTAAGAACCCTGGGCCATTTACGTGACACCAGAGATGTTTTATGCTCATTTCACAAAAAAAGATGGGAAAATAAATTTGCATGGCTGAGCTGTGATGTGACCTCACTTTATACCAGCATTCCACACGAAATAGCCCATAGGGCACTAGAATATCATCTTTTTAAACACAGCACTTACAGCTATGAGCTACAATCATATATACTTGAGGTCCTTGTCTTCCTGATGACACACAATTTCTTCCAGTTCGATGGGTTGTTTTACCTACAACTTAAGTGAGTATCAATGGGAGCTAAATTCTCCCCTTCTCTGGCAAGTCTTGTGATGGCGTTGTGGGAGGAACTTTTCATTTTTTCTAGTGATAATCCTTTTGGCAGATCTATTAACTGGTATGCAAGGTATATAGACGACCTGCTATTTATATGGGAAGGCAATATGTCAGATATCCCAAATTTCATCAATTATCTTAATAACCAACTCAACTTGAAATTTACCTATTCTTCACAAAAAGATACTATCCAGTTTCTGGACCTAGAACTCAAAGGACATGCAGGGGAAATAATCAACACTAAAACATATTGTAAGCCGATTTCAGGGAACACTATCTTGCATGCAACAAGCGGTCACCCTAGACAAACCATCTCATCAATCCCAGTGGGAGAAATGTACAGAGCAAAAAGAAATTGTAGTAATGACCCCAATTACCGGGTGGAACAACAGCAAATTTGTAGGAGACTACGCAAAAGAGGGTATGCAGAATGGACCCTCAAAAGAGCAACCTCCATTGTAGAAAAAAAGCCCCGAGATCTACTTCTAGAGGCAAAACCTAATAATAAAAATACTGGTCTAAACGTACCTACTTTGGTGTTACAACACAGTAGTCAGTTTAATGAAATCAAGACAATCGTCCATAAAAATTTAGCCATCCTAATGGAAGACGAGGCCCTGTCAGATATTTTGAAAGATGGTTGCCGTGTTGTATCCAGAAAAGCTCCTTCCTTAGGTGACCTGTTGTCTCTTTCTATATTTTCCTCAAACACTACCAAACTGACATGGCTTCAATATACGGGTTTCTTTAAATGCGGCTCGCATCCATGCAAAATCTGTTCATATGCTAAGCCTACTAAGAACTTCAGAGATTCAGATAACAATACAAATTTTTCAATTCAAACTTACATTAATTGCAACAGTGAGGCAGTAATATACATTGTGGAGTGCATCAAATGCAATCTAATGTATGTAGGTTGCACCAGCCGAAAATTTAAAGCTAGGATACTAGAACATTTGGGCTATATAAGAAATCCTAACCTCACTAACATCACTAATGTTGCAAAACTTTTCATAACCTTCCATAATAGATCAATTATAAGTCTGAGATGTTATGCCATAGAAAAAGTCAAAACTCCAACCAGAGGGGGGAACATCAAACATAAAATCTTATCACGAGAAGCATACTGGATATTTACACTAAAAACCAGGTTTCCTAAAGGTCTGAACATAAAAAAAGAATTAATGTTCCATTATTAGTAAAAGAATCTATGAAATTATCGGCAGAATTTAATATGGTCTAATAATTAATAATACCTGTCAATGTTCACGGCTTTTACAGATGACACCTAACTGTCCATACCAACGGGTCCCTCCCCCATCACATTCCTTGTTAATCAAATGGCGGTTTAGTATACAAAGATTTTTTTCAACACCAATTATCCTTAACCACTTCAGGACTGAGCCTGTTTTGGCCTTCAGGACGAAGCCGATTTTTCAAATCTGACATGTGTCCCTTTATGTGGTAATAACTCCAGAATGCTTTTGCCTATCCAAGTGATTCTGAGATTGTTTTCTCGTGACATATTGTACTTTATGTTAGGGAAAAAATTTGGTCGATAAATTTAATATTTATTTGTAAAAAACACCAAGATTTGAAGAAAATTTGCATTTTTCTAAATTTAAATGTATCTGCTTGTAAAACAGATAGTAATACCACACAAAATAGTCACTGGTTAACATTTCCCATATGTCTACTTTAGTTTGGCATCATTTTTTGAACATTCTTTTATTTTTCTAGGACATTACAAGACTTAAAACTTTAGCAGCGATTTCTCATATTTTCAAGAAAATTTCAAAAGGCGATTTTTACAAGGACCAGTTCAGTTCTGAAGTGGCTTTGAGGGCCTTATATATTAGGCAGTCCCCATAAATCACCCCATTTTGAAAACTGCACCCCTCAAAGTACTCAAAACAGCATTCATAAAGTGTTTTAACCCTTTAGGCGTTTCACAGGAATTAAAGCAAAGTAGAGGTGAAAGTTACAAATTTCATTTTTTTTTTACAAAATTCATTTGTTTTTTTTTAAATCAGATACTTTTTTTATTGAAGTTTCAAAATTATATAGTACAAAACATACTAAACAAACCCTATCCAAAACCCTCCCCCCAGGCACCGTCACAAAATTCCAAATTAGATAGTATATGAAATAGAAATTGTACCAAATATCGAATACATTATTCACAAAATACAAGGTACATGGGACAGATCATTTTCCAAATGTCAAGTAGCTTAATCATGTACAAGCATGTATAATACAAAACAGATATAATATATGGCAGATATTTAATCCTCTCTATTTCCCCCCTTCTCCTTATCCCACATCTATATACATAACCCCAATACCGTGTAAAGGCTGGCAGTCATACAGAGTCCCTGAATAAATTTTATAATACAGATTCCATTACCCCTACCCATGGTCCCCATATGGATTCAAATTTTTTAAGCGTTTTGCGCTTTACATAGACAACCTTTTCCAATACAATCATTGTATTCACTTTTGCAATGAATTCGCTCATAGTCGGCGGGGCACCTTGTATCCAATGTAGGGCAATTAGTTTTCTAGATATATATAGCAACCTTAAAATAGCCAACCACTCCAAAGTAGAGGTTGGGGTGTCCATAATACATCCCAAAACACATTCCATAGGAGTCCCTTGCAACACAGGTCCATAGGCCTCCTGAATCACCTTTAGTACATCCATCCAGTACGTGGTTAACTGTGGACAGGACCACAACATATGCATATGGTCAGCCCCCTCTTCCGCGCATCTGGGGCATTTTGAGTCACTCCTTACCCCAATATGAAAAAGAAATTTAGGAGTCCTGTATACTCTATGGATAATATATAATTGAGAAAGGCGCCCAGCCTCAATAAGAGAAGTATTCAAAACTGCTTTCATAATATCTATCCATTGTTCTTCAGAGATGGGACCCATATCTCTTTCCCATTTTTTAGAAGCCATCAGGGGGTATTTATCAAAAAATTTACTGATCAACAACTGATAAATATGTGAAATAACCCCCGATGTAACACTCCCGGTATGTAAAACAGACAACACCCCATCTGCGTGTATTGCCAAATCCACCGCCTTCTTCTGGGCATCAAAAGCATGTCTTATCTGTAAGTATTGATAGAGGGAATTTCGAGATAATTCAAACTCCTCTTGGATCTGTTGATAAGTTTTAAATACATCCTCCTGGAGCAACTGTGAGACATAAAGGATGCCTCTTGCTTTCCAACCCTCAAATCCTTGAAGAGAGAAGAATTCCGGAAGTGCCTTATTCCCCCATAAAGGTGTAAAAATTGTGCAAACCCCCATATCTCTAATAGCTCGGACTTTATCCCATACTTTACGCATTAGTGTATATGTGGGCGTATTCCTGCCCGCCAACATAGAGTGACCTGCCTCCAATACTGAGAATAAAACAGATGGTCCAAACTGTGCCTGTAGAATCGATCCATTGGATCCCTTTGATATAATTTCCCCCCACCCCTTAAAGTGCTGACATTGGGAGGCAAGAAAATATATCCAAGGGTTGGGTAGGGCCAGACCGCCGTCATGCTTTGCGCGCTGTAGAATTTCTAATCTAATTCTTGAGCGACCCTTCCGCCATATTAGGTCCCTAAAAAGTGCATTAATGTAATAAAAATTGCGTAATGAGATCCATACAGGGGAGTTATGTAAAATATACAATAATTGTGGCATTAGGATCATCTTAATAAGATTGACCCTACCCACAACTGTCAGATATAATTTACACCAAGCCATTATTTTCATTTTAAATTTGACCAGAAGGGGTTGCAAATTGAGAGCAACATATTCAGAAGGGGAGGTCGAGATCTTGATCCCTAAATATTTAAGATGTTTAACGCATCCTACAGGTACCCCATGCACCCCTGGTATAGAACACTTTGAATCCACAGGGAGCAGATGGGATTTATCCCAATTTATTTTAAACCCAGACAATGCCCCAAATTTCTCAATTAGGGATATTGTTTCTGCCAGAGAGCCACCCATATCCCCCAAGTATAGAAGCATATCATCTGCATAAAGCGCTACCTTTTCTTGCACCGAGCCATACAAGAAGCCCTTAATATCATCAGACAGACGTATGCGCGCTGCCAAGGGCTCTACTGCCACGGCAAACAGGAGGGGCGATAATGGGCATCCCTGTCTAGTCCCTCTTTCAAGAGCAAACCGGGGAGACAATCCTCCATTTGCCTGTATTCTGGCTGTAGGGCAAGAATACAGGACCTTAATCCATGCTATAAAAGATGGTCCAAAACCCATAGCCTCCAAGGTGCACCAAAGATATTGCCATTCCACACTGTCAAACGCTTTGGCAGCGTCCAGTGAAAAAATTGCTCTTTCGCCTACATTGTCTGCCCTCAGCTGAAGATTTAAAAATAAACGTCTCAAATTCATGGCTGTCGACCTAGCAGGCATAAAAGCGGTCTGATCCGGGTGTATAATGGTAGAAAGAACGCCATTCAACCGCAGGGCTAATGCCTTTGCCAGAATCTTAATGTCAGATGTTAATAATGAAATCGGTCGATAAGAATCAGCTAATTGAGGATCTTTCCCGGGTTTTGGCAAGACCACAATAATGGCTTCTTGCATAGAAGCCGGCAAAGAACCACAATCCAATGAATAATGAAATACTTCTAATAATTTGGGCAAGAGCACCTCAGAGTATTTTTTATATATTTCAACTGGTAGCCCGTCCGCCCCAGGTGCCTTATCATTAGCCATCTGTTTGACCGCTTCTTCCAATTCCTCCAACGTGAGTGGAGAATCCAGAAGTGCCTTGGCGCTTCCTGACAGCTTAGGGAGCTCTGCTTTACAAAATTCATTTGTAATAAAAAAAAATCTATACCACAGAAGGTTTTACCCGAGAAATGTAACTTATTATTTATTGCCCAGATTCTGCAGTTTTTAGAAATATCCCACATGTGGCCCTAGTGCAGTAATTTACTGAAATACAGGCCTCAGAAGCAAAGGAGTACCTAGTGGATTTTGGGGCCTCCTTTTTTTTAACATATATTTTAGGTACCATGTCAGGTTTGAAGAGGTCTTGTGGGGCCAAAACAATAAAAACCCCCAAAAGTGACCTCATTTTGGAAACTACACCCCTCAGGGAATTTATCTAGGGGTATAGTTAGCATTTTGAACCCACAGGTTTTTTTGCTAAATTTATTTGAATTAGTATGTGAAGATGAAAATCTACTTTTTTTCTGAAAAAACGTAGAAATTTTTTATTTTTTCAAGGAATATAAGAGAAAAAACACCGCAACATATGTAAAGCAATTTCTCTCGATTATAGCAATACCCCATATGTGGTAATAAACTGCTGTTTGGACCCACAGCAGGACTCAGAAGGGAAGGAGCACCATTTGGATTTTGAAATTCTGATTTTGCTGGAATAGTTTTCAGTGCCGTGTCGCGTTTGAAATGCACTGGAGGGAACAAAATAGTGTAAACCCCCGGAAAGTGACCCCATTTTGGAAACTACACTCATCAAGGAATTTTTCTAAGGGTAAAGTTATCATTTTGACCCCACAGTTGTTTTGCTGAATTCACTGCAATTATTCTGTAAAGGTAAAAATCTACTTTTTTTCTGAAAAAAGGTAGCCATTTTTAATTTTTACAAGGAATAAAAGAGAAAAAGCACCCCAACATTTGTAAAACAATTTCTCCCGATTACGGAAATATGCCATATGGTAATAAACTGCTGTTTGGACCCTCAGCAGGTCTTAGAAGGGAAGGAGCGCTATTTGTCTTTTGGAGCTCAAATTTAGCTGAAATGGTTTTTGGGTGCCATGTCGCATTTGCAAAACCCCTGAGAGGCCAAAACAGTGGAAACCCCCCAAAAGTGGAAACTACACCACTTAAAGAATCTATCTAGGGATATAGATATAGTGGGCATTTAGACCCCACAAGTCTTTTGCAGGATTTATTAGAATTAGGCTGTGAAAATGAATATCGACATTTCTTCCACTAAAATGTTGCATTTTTTCAATTTCACAAAGGATAAAGGGGGTAAAAGCTGCCCAACATTTGTAAAGCAATTTCTCCCGAGTACGGCAATACCCCACGTGTGGGCATAAATGGTTTTTCATTAGAAAGTAATTAACCCTTTCTGGACTGATCCATTTTTTTCTTTTCCTTTTTCGTTTTTTCCTCCCCGCGTTCCAAGAGCCACAACTTTTTTATTTTTCAGTCAATAGAGCGGGATGAGGGCTTATTTATTGAGGGACGAGCGGTCGTTTTTATTGGTACCATTTTTTGGTACATACAACTTTTTGAGCACTTTTTATTACATTTTTAGGTAGAGCCAAGGTGACCAAAAAACAGTGATTTTGCTGTTTTAAATGCTTTATTTTTCACGTGAGACGCTCCATACATCACCCCCCACACTACGACATGCTATGTCGTGGTGCGCGCAGGGGTTAATGTGCAGCGGATGGTG
Organism: Rhinoderma darwinii; assembly: GCF_050947455.1. Lineage (NCBI taxonomy): Eukaryota > Metazoa > Chordata > Amphibia > Anura > Rhinodermatidae > Rhinoderma > Rhinoderma darwinii. The sequence goes on along the minus strand of NW_027461956.1, from coordinate 8,523 downwards.
CAGAGTGAAAATTACAATTTTCCACTCATATGCCATTTTAGTGCACTACATGTTATGCCCAGTTTGTGCCACTGAAGACAAATACATCATAAAATATTAACCGGGTTCTCCCGGGTATGGCGATGCCATATCTATGGACGTAAACTGGTGTTTGTGCATGCTGCAGGGCTCAGAAGGGAGGGAGCAGCATTTGGCTTTTGGGGCGCAGATGTAGCTTGGTAGTAGTTCTGTTTGGGGTTTTACTGGTGTTTCAGTTTATAATGTGGGGGCATATGTTATCTGTGCAGAGTACATCAGGGTAAATGTTATCTGTGCGGGGTACATCAGGGTATAATAAGAGGGTATAATAATGCAGTAAATAAATAATTATCCGCAGATATGTGTCGCACTGATAAATGGCGCCCAATCTTATCCGCTTTTGGACACTCTGCACATTTTGCATCGCCATATTCTGGGAGCCAGAACTGTTTTATTTTTTCTCCACCGGAGCGGTGTGAGGGTTTATTCTTTGCGGAACAATCTGTCGTTTTCATTGGTACCATTTTGGGGTACCAGAAATTTTTTTGATCACGTTTTATTCCATTTTTTGGCAAGCAAAGTGACCAAAAACCATCAATTCTGACAATGTTTTTTATTCTTTTATTCATGGCGTTCACCCTGGGCTATAAATTACAATTATATTTTATTCTGCGGGAAGGTACGATTACGGCGATACCAGATGTATATATTTTTTTTATGTTTTAAAGCGTTTGTGCAATAAAATCACTTATTTATAAAATTAATTATTTTTTGTGTCACCATATCCTGAGAGCGACAACTTTTTTATTTTTCAGTCAAAAACGCAGTGTAAGGGCTTGATTTTTTGCGGGACGGGTTGTAGTTTGTATTGGTACCATTTTGGCGTACATGCAACTTTTTGATCACTTTTTATTGTATATTTTGGGAGGGGTGATAACCAAAAAATTGTGATTCGGGCACTGGTTTTCGTTAATTTTTTTTTGCGGTGTTCACCGTGCAGGAAAAATAATATTACAGTTTTATAGTTGGGGTCGTTACGAACGCGGTGATACCAAATATGTGTTCTTTTTTTAACGTGTTAATTTTTTTCCTATAATAAAAGACTTATTATAGGAAAAAAAGCTTTCTTTGTTTATGTCACTTCTAACTTTTATTTTTACACTTTTTAAAAACATTTTTAATATCTTTTTTTTACTTTTTTCACTTGTCCCACTAGGGGACACTTAGACTTGCAGCTCTGATCGCTGCTGGAACACATTACACTACACATGTAGTGTAATGTGTTCTAACTGTCATTGTGACGTGACAGTCACACTAACAGGAAACATCGGAGGACCGGCCGGAGGCTGATCCTCCGAGGCTTCCGTACATGGCAACCCGGAGGTCATTGTCTGGCCTCTGGTTGCCGTGATAAGGATCGCCAGCCCCCGCAAATGCATGTGGGGGGCTGCCGATCCGCTGTAAACCTCTTCAATGTGGTGATCGCAATCGACCACCGCATCGAAGGGGTTAATTGTCGATTTCAGCGGCGACAGGCCGCTGATCGGCAACGGGGAGAGCAGGGCTGACACCCTGCACAGTTAACTGCCGCTGAGATGTAGTGCCGCGCGGCGGTTAACTGTCAAAGCACTGACGTTAGTGCACGTCAAGGTGCGCGAAGTGACTGCACACATTGACGTGCATTAACGTCAAGGTGCGGGAAGGGGTTAATGGTCTTTTGTCTGATTCTTTGTCTATTACAAATGGAACAAGACAGGGGTGTCCACTTTCGCCTCTGTTATATGTGTTAGTCATGGAACACCTGGCTGTGGCACTGCGGACTAACCTTAGCATTAAGGGCATATGTGTTGGTGCTCAGCATCACAAGTTAGCACTGTACGCTGATGATCTTCTAGTGTACCTTACGACTCCTATGATTTCTTTGCCATCTTTGACTGGGGAGTTTGAGCGATTTGGTCACTTGAGTAACTTCAAGGTCAATTATTCTAAATTGGAGGTGCTGAATGTATCTCTGGACGCCCCTCTAGCTGCTCATCTCGCTCGGGTTTTCCCGTTTAAGTGGGTAACTGCATCTTTAAAATATTTAGGGATATATATCCCCACACATTTGTCTGCTCTTCTCGGCCTCGGATTAGATATTCTATTCTCAGTAGGCCCAAGGTGGAGGGAGGTGCGGGCTTGCCGGACTTTAAGCGCTGCCATCATGCTGCGATCCTCATGAGGTTGGTGGATTGGTACCGTGCGGCTGCGGGTAAGCAATGGGTGCGAATCGTGAATAATATGTCCTCTCTTGCCTTGTCCTCTTTACCTTGGTTGTCTGGTGTACAGCGACCAACGTCCTCTCTGCCTTTCCTCACACGTCATTTTCTTGTGGTATGGGAGCGGATCATTGGTGCCCTGGACATTGCTCACCGTCCGGGTCCTTTGACTCCTCTGTTTGATAATCCTTCCTTCCCTCCGGCGGTGGGTGTGGACACATTCCTCTGTTGGGGGAGACAGGATGGCGGATATTTGGCTCAGACCCTTACACCTGACGGTGCAATTTTGTCGCTTGCTGCTGTTTCTGAGGCCTGCCCGGGGAGACGATCAATATGGTGGTACTATTTTGAGCTACGTTCCTATCTTTCTTCCATGGGTGACTGTCTTGTGTTGCTACAGGGTAAGACTCCTCTGGAACATTATCTGTCTTTGACTTCTGCTCCTTCTCATGTGCTGTCCTATTTACATGGGATCCTCCAACCTGGTTACTCCTCCTCTCAGTTAACATTCACCAGAGCTTGGGATGAGGAAATGGGGGTTCAATATTCTGAGGAGGAGTGGGGAACTTCTTTCTTCCTGGCTCATAAGTTACCGACTTCCTGTTTTGCTCAGGAGAAAAAGTATAAAATCCTTACCAGATGGTACCGCTGTCCTTCCTTTCTACATAGGATATTTCCTGATGTGTCTGCAGCTTGCTGGAGGTGTGGGGAGGCTCCTGGAACCATGTTGCACATTTGGTGGGATTGCCCCAAGCTCCGTCCCTTCTGGGAATTTTTTTTTAATCTTGGCAATAAGCTTTTTGGCACTGACGTTCCTACCTCGCCTTCTGTTGGATTGCTTTCCATGATTCCTGGATCACTCCCATACCTCAAAAACGGGATCTTTAGACATTTTCTGACTGCAGCTAGAACGGTAATTCCACGTCATTGGAAGTCTAGTACTGTGCCTTCTTTGGAGGAATGGGTAAAGGAGCTGAATGGGATTATGAGGATGGAGGAGCTGATGTCTGCTGATCGTGGTAAGTCCGAGATTTTTGTTCGAACTTGGTCAGTATGGTCCGGATTCCGGGGGGGTCCTGATCTGCCTCTTTGGTTGGATGGCCTCTATTGAACACTCATCTCGCCAAATTCTGTGTGCTTTTGTCCGTATGTGTTCCCCTTTGTTGTCTTGTGTTTATGTAACTTTGTGTTAGAATTTGCACTTAACCGTGTCATTACTAATCGTTTTTGGGACTGGTTTCCCTAAATATTGCACTACTTTTGCTGTGGTTATGGTATTGTTACTTACCATTAGATTTTATTATTTTACTTCCTATTCTTTTGATGTTTGGGAGGCTACCTCCTACAACTACTCATATGTTTCTGTAACATTTCTTACAGTTTGACTTTATTGTATTGCACTGCGTGCCAACTTTTGCAATTTTGTGTACTGTTTTATCTGCTCTGTTTATTTTCGAATAAAAAATTTTGATAACGAAAAAAACCAAGGGGTTCACAAGGTGAGAAGACTAGTTTACATTTTTTTTTCAAGGTATTACTCTAGGGAGCGCTCCTGTTATCATCTTTTTCTCACAATGTATTTTCCTAAGGTACTGTATACATTTCACTCATTAATGCCGACATAGCCAAGTGAGAACACAACAAAGTAAGCCTGCGCACCCAAATAGAGTACCAACCATCTACACATCATTCCAATAAAGGAGTTTTGCCTTTGCACAGTGCTCCAAGGGGAGCACAATACAACTTCAATACTGCAAATCCCTAACCTGAATGTCACATCTGCACCTTGGCTAGCTCCGATCCCTGCCATTAACCCCTTTGATGCAGCAATCGAAAGCGATTGCTGCATCTTAGCGGTTGCTAGCAGATCGCCAGCCCTGACAGGCAATCAGGACTGGCGACTGCTGCTATGGCAACAGGAGACACAATCGCCTCCTGCTCTGCCATTACGGAAGCCGATTAGGCCCTGCCGGGAGGCAAAGCCTAATCGGCTTGCTGTCAGTGAATAACTGACAGATCTAATACATTGCACTACGTAGGAAAAAAATAAAGCTGAGAGTTGGACCGTCAAGTCCCCTAGTGGGACTTGAGAAAAAGTGGAAAAAAAAGTGGAAAAAAAAGTGAAAAAAAAAGTTTGAAAACTTTGACCTACATATATTGGAATAAAAAGTGATCAAAAAGTTGCACGTATACAAAAATGGTACCTATAAAAACTATAAATTAGGTATCGCCAGAATCGTACGGACCTGCAGAATAAAGTTAACATGTAATTTATAATGCTTGGTAAACGCTGTATAAAAAAAACTAAAAAAACTATGCCAGAATTGAATTTTTTTGTTTACCTGGCCTCCCAAAAAATAGGATAAAAGGTGATCAAAAAGTTGCATGTTCCCCAAAATGGTACCAATAATAACTACAGCTCGTCCAGCAAAAAAAACAGCCCTCATATACCACTACGTCTATGAAAAAAATAAAATTAGTTAAGGCTCCAATAAGTCAGGAAATAAAAACATGCAGTTGTGCAGATCAGAGGGGAACATTTCATCTGTTTCAAGATACGATTTATCAGGGCCCTCAAATTAGGGAACCAGGAAGGGGAGGGCCCAAACATATCTGCTGGAAGCGAGGGTGCCCGTATTATACCAAACTGCAAAGGTGCGGAGTCTGGACCAAAAGGGGGATAAGAAATGACTCATCTATGGATCATTTTATTGTTTTTTTACCCCATTATCATGCCACCTGACTATGCCCTTGATGTACTCTGCCCAGATTACATGTACCCCCACATTATAAATGGAAACACCAGCAATAATCAAACAAATCTACTAACAAGCAAAATCTGCTCTCCAAAAGCCAAATGGCGCTCCCTCCGCTCTGAACCCTGCAATGTGCCCAAACAGCAGTTTACTTCCACATATATGGCATCTTCATACCCGGGAGAACCCTTTTAATAATTTTTGGGGTGTGTGTGGCAGAAACTGGGCATGACATATTTGTTACTGAAATGGCATATCTAGGGAATCATTTATGGATAAGACCTGTGGGGTGAAAATGCCTTGAGGGGTGTAGTTTCCAAATGGGGTCACTTCTCAGGGCTTTCTTTTTATTATTTCACATCTGGGCCTCTGCAGTTGTGAACCAATACTTTGTAAATCGCCAAATTAGGCCTCAATTTTACATGGTACACTTTCACTCCTGAGCCTGGTCGAATGTCCAGGCAAAAGATTAGTGCCCCATGTAGGGTGTTTCTAAATCCGGGAAACACTGCATAATAATTAGAGGGCTGTCTTGTTATGATGACAAGCTGGGCACAACATATTGGCATATCTATGGAAAAAAATCCCATTTTCACTCTACAACATCGAGTGCACACTAAATTCTACAAAACACCTACATAGTTAAAATGCTTACTAAAATGCATTGAGGGGTGTAGTTTCCAAAATTGAGTCACTTCCGGGGGGTTTCCACTGTTTTGGGCCCACAGGCGCCCAGAAACCAATCCAGCAACATTTGCACTCCAAATGGCGCTCTTTCCCTTCTGAGCCCTGCCGTGTGTCCAAACAGCAGTTTATGACCACATATGGGGTATTGCCGTACTTGAACGAAATTGCTTTACAAATGTTGGGTTCTTTTTTTCCTTTATTTGTTGGGAAAATGAAACATTTTGCGCTAAAGCTATGTCTTAGTGAAGAAAAAGGATTGTTTTTATTTTCACTGCCCAATTCTAATAAATTCTATGAAACATCTGTGCTGTCAAAATGCTTACTACACCCCTAGATTAATTCCTCAAGAGGTGTAGTTTCCTTAATGAAGTCAATTTTTGGGCGTCTTCATTGTTTTGTCCCCTCAGGGGCTTCACAAATGTGACATTGCCTCTGCAAACCATTCCTGCTAAATGTCATCTCCAAAATCCAAATAGCGCTCTTTCCCTTCTAAGCCCTGCCGTGTGTCCAGACAGCCGCTTATTACCACATGTGGGGTATTGTTTTACTCGGGAGAAATTGCTTTGCAAATTTTGTGGTTCTTTTTCTCCTTCAGTCCTTGTGGAAATGAGAAAAAATTAGCTAAACCTACATTTTCTTTGAAAAAAATGTAGATTTTTATTTTCAGGGCCTACTTCCAATAATATCTGCAAAAAAACTGTGGGGTCAAAACGCTCATTATACTCCTAGATAATTTCCTCAATGGGGGTAGTCTCCAAAATGGGGTCACTTGTGGGGGGGGGGTTTCCACTGTTTTGTCCCCTCAGGGGCTTTGTAAATGCAACATGGCCTCCGCAAACCATTCCTGCTAAATGTGAACTCCAAAAGCCAAATGGCGCTCCATCCCTTCTAAGCCCTGCCGTGTGTCCAAACATCTGTTTATTACCACATGTGGGGTACTGTTTTACTCGGGAGAAATTGCTTTACAAATTTTGTGCTGCTTTTTTTTCCTTCAGTCCTTGTGGAAATGAGAAAAAATTAGCTAAACCTACATTTTCAGGGCCTAATTCCAATAATTTCTGCAAAAAACCTGTGGGGTCAAAATGCTCACTATACCCCTAGATAATTTCCTCAATGGGGGTAGTTTCCAAAATGGGGTTACTTGTGGGGGGTTTCCACTCTTTTGTCCCCTCAGGGGCTTTGTAAATGTGACATGGCCTCCGCAAACCATGACTAGCCTAAGTGGAGTCATGTGCTGATTAACCATTTTACCTTTATTCCACTTCTTTCGCCCCCTTCCCAATAAAGACACGTGACAACCGAGGTTGGATGTGAAATGGCCACAGCAGCCATTTATTTATTTAACATAAATTAAATGCAATTTAATCCGAAACATTCGGATAACTCTTTTAGGAATTCGACCAGAGAATTCCTACTATAATTCACATGACCCAACGTGGGTCAATTAACACTAAACAGAGCAGGGGAAGTCCTTGAAGCCATTTTTTCTGATTTCCTTTAAATTAGCCATCTGCAAACCACCACCAACTATTTACCTCCAGCCGTAAACCAGCTCGGAAGCACCGCTCACCCCTGCAGATAGCTCCAACCACCAGAAGACCACTTCAAAGGGATAACACCCTATGAAGTCTTCAAATGATCTACCATTTTGGGGGACGCATACCCCCGATGCGACCCCCCCACCATTTTGTACTGACCAACCTCAAGGACTCCCCCCGCCAGCTGCCATGACACCCGGACCTGCTTAAAAGAAATAAAACAAACACAAGTTACATAAGCATACTTCAAAACACGAAAACAGATAAACCCACACCCTGATCTCATAACCGGACCTAATTCAGGGCGGGTGGGTGGGAACTAATTTTTCTTGTTTCTCCTCCCGCTGCTTCCGGCTCAATGCCGAAAACAGCGGGAGGAACAGTTACCACACCCCGGCTCCTGCCCACTCCCCCTCCTACTTCACCCACCTGTCTTCCTATTGGTTGAACCCTCCCTCCTACGGCAGTCATGGAGGCTTCCCGTTAAGCCCTCCGTGCTGCCGTCCAGCCTCTGCTTGACTAGCCTAAGTAGAGTCATGTGCTGATTAACCATTTTACCTTTATTCCCCTTCTTTCGCCCCCTTCCCAATAAAGACACGTGACAACCGAGGTTGGATGTGAAATGGCTACAGCAGCCGTTTATTTATTTAACATAAATTAAATGCAATTTAATCCGAAACATTCGGATAACTCTTTTAGGAATTTGACCAGAGAATTCCTACTATAATTCACATGACCCAACGTGGGTAAATTAACACTAAACAGAGCAGGGAAAGTCCTTGAAGCCATTTTTTCCGATTTCCTTTAAATTAGCCATCTGAAAACCACCACCAACTATTTACCTCCAGCCGTAAACCAGCTCGGAAGCACCGCTCACCCCTGCAGATGGCTCCAACCTCCAGAAGATCACTTCAAAGAGATAACACCCTATGAAGTCTTCAAATGATGTACCATTTTGGGGGACGCATACCCCCGATGCGACCCCCCCACCATTTTGTACTGACCAACCTCAAGGACTCCCCCCGCCACAGCGAAACAGGCCTTGACCACCTCAAGCCTGTGAGTCCCTCCAAACCACCACCGCCCTCTCAATTCCTTCTGCTAAAGCCAGGCTCCACATATCAATTCCAACCTCGGTCAAATGTACCCCATCACTTCTCCAATAATTACCGACCCCTGAGTCCAAATCCTTGTGACGAACACAAATGACCCCATGCTTAGCAACAAAACGTGACACCGCGTAGTTTACCATAATGCAGGCTTTGT